>NC_142496.1:13243602-13409227 GCF_965113065.1 Corylus avellana
GTTTTATTTTCTCATGATGTCAATTGAATTGTGGATTGTTTTTGTTATCATGAGAGACTAAATCTTTCAACTAAGGTTGAAGATAAAGCTTCGTCGTTGACAAACTCATGTATTCTCGTATTTTGTTTATACAATTTTGACTTTAAATAAGGATGTTGTAGATTTTCATTCAATTGGTTGATTTATATCTTTTAATTGAATGTGATGAACTGTTATGTGTTGGAGTTTGATATTTTATGTGTTTCATCCTTCGGATACATCAAATCATTCGATTGAAATCGGATATTCATTGTGATTCGTTAACCAAACGGATACATAGGATGATTTAATTTCAAATCGGATATTTGTTGTGATTTGCAAAAATGGGTGGATTCATTGAATGATTTAAACTAGATATTTGTAAAACATCGAACAACAGTTTGAGCATAATAGTTTGTCTATTGTAGGAACAAATACGAGAATATAGAGTTAAGATTTGGCAAAGTGAATTCTTAAACCTTAGTGTTCTTTACAATTTTATTTCATCATTTTCTTTAGTTTATGTTTTATTTTTGCACACAAAAATCACGAAATTTGGAACTAGGTTAAAATAGAGTTGGTTTAAATAGAAATTGGTTTACACAACACAAATCCCTGTGGATCGACCTCGCACTTGCACACACGCTATATTGCACATGACTCGTGCACTTGCGAGTACAATTAAATTTGTACATCACATGGGGCCAGCTCTACGGTAGTGAGACCACACTCAATCACCACCAGAGTTGAACCCCGTTTCCGTTATGCATGGGCCAGCTCTACGGTAGTGAGACCACACTCAATCACCACTGGAGTTGAACCTCGTTTCCATTTTAATGCTCAAGCCATGTTCATGCTCATATTAACAAAACATTGAACTCTTATACTATCATAACTCATAACATAAAAATCATAGCATCATGTCATAAACCATGCAAGCCATCCAATACTCATAACAACATAATCATCACAATATCTTGCAAACCCATAAAAGCTCATAAAAACATTAAATCAAACATTCATCCAACACATCTCATGAAACATCATTACATAGACATAGTATCACAAAACACTTTACACCAATCATTCAACCAAAACATCTTTTATACATTAAAAATAGTATCTTTTGCCCAGTAAGTAAAATACTTACCTTGTTCATTCAAATTAAAGTACTTACAAAAGAATTGGAGTTCAAAGCTCCAAAAATCCAGAAAACGCGAATTTTGACAAAGTACGGTGCCCCCGGCGCATCTCTGTACGTTTACAATAGAAAAAAATGATATTTATAAGTTAATTTTAGGGTTTCAGCGCTGTGAGGTTGGCCGAGTGCGCTTGATCGTAAAATATGTGCGCTCGAGTGCACTACCTGTAGAATTAGCAAACTCTTGTGAAATATGACCTTGTAGATCTTTGAGTTAGCTTTCCAATGAAACCAAGATCGCTTCAATCTAAGCTCTACAACTCTAGATATGGCCTTTTTAGTAGGAGTCACCGGGTGCGAATCATCGCTCGATCCAGATTTGCTGCCAATGCTCCCTGAAGTGTCTTAAGCCCTAGAATTAATGTATTTTCCTTTTAAAGGCACAGTTTTCCCTTGGCAACCAACAAAACACAAAAACACAAAAACTAACCAAAACATCTGAAAATAATAAAGCTAAAGGCTTAGTAAATGCAAATTAAGGGGTCCAAATATGTAATATTTGGCACTTATCAGCTGTGTCTCAAGAGTTTGGTTTTGTTCAAGAGAGGACATGATTGTAAGACTTGAGAAAATAATTAAGCTTAATACTAACCTCATAGTAATCTAAATTAATTAATGGGATAAATTGCACATGGGATAATTTAGAATAATAGATATAATAATAATAATGACTTTATCATAATTGAGATATATATGAGATTGATTAATAATAATAATATTTGTGTGATAATAATATACTAACAATATTATTTAATGATTATATACTTATGTAATATAAGTTTTAAGTGATAAAGAGTTTAACTAATAATGATGTGAGTATGACAATCGATTAATAAATAAAATAAGTTAATGGTATTAGAAGAATAAAGTGTAATAATAAGTTATAGTGTGGTAAATGATTAATGGTAAAGATAAGTTGTGGTTAGAATAAATAAAAGTAGTGTGGGAAATTAAAGAGAACAAAAAAGATAGAATTAATATGAGGTGGGGTAATATAGCAATTTATAAAAGATGGGGCTTTAAATAAAAAGGAGATCTAACTAATGCCACATGTCGGGCTACGATTGGCTATGTGGGATATCCCTTATCCCCTTATCCCATTTCTTTCTCCCTTCTTTCATCTCACGTGCACTCTCCCCCTCCCTTCTTTCTTTTCTTTCTCTTTTGTCTTTCCCTTCTTCTCACATACACACACCACACCGACAAGGAGAGAGAGAGAGAGAACGAGCTAGAGAGAGAAAGAGTTGCAGATTGAGAGAGAGAGAGAGAGAGAGAGAGAGAGAGAGGTGATGCTGGCCGTGAGAAAGAAGAAGAAGGAGAATAAGAAAAGAGAAAGTGAGGAAGTTTATATGGGTTTCGGCCATGGGTGCTTGTGAGGTAAAAGCTTTAGTCTTTTCTTGTAATTTTCGTTATACTAATGGGGATGGAAGCTATAAATTGTGAGGATTTGTGGGGCATTGATTTTGGTCTGAAAATTAGGGTTCTTGAATGGGATTTTGTTGAATCTCTAGTTTCTCTTTAAGGTTTTGTCCTACCCATTGCATTCCAAGCTTGAAATCATATTAATTTGGGAAATTTCTAATTAGGTCTGAAAGTTGGGGGGAATTGTAGTATGAAGCTAAATGCCTAAAAGTAATGTCGGGCTTTTATGCGTATTAAATTGTTATGCATTATACAAGTTCTGGGTTATGGAAAGGCCAAATTCATGGATCTAAGAAATCCACATCATAACGAGAAAGCAGTCTTGTTCTGACTGGAAGAATACTTGTCTCCTCTTTGTAACATGTAGCGCCCATTCTGAAGGGAAAATAGTAGCTTCAACTTTGGTCCCTTTACATGTCCCGTCCTGACGAGAAAACAGTAGCTTCAACTTAGCTCTTACATGTCCTGCCATCACAAGGTTCCTGACGAGGAAACAGTTGCTTCAACTCTTCTCCCGTTACGTGTCCTGTCCTGACGAGAAAACAGTAACTCCCCATTACATGTCTCGTTCTGATAGAACTTCTGACAAGAAAATAGTAACTCCTTGTTACATGTCTCGTTCTAACGGCACTCCTGACGGGAAAATAGTAACTCCCCATTACATGTCTCGTTCTAACAGCACTCCTAACAAGAATCCATTAACTCTCTGTTACATGTCATGTTCTGATGGTACTTCTAACGGGGAAATAGTAGCTTCTTCAAACAATCCATGATGACCTAAAAAGCTATTCCCTAAAGTTTTAAACAACAAGAAATATAAGAATGAACATTAAATAAGGCCAAACTAAAACCTAACATCCGGGATACAAGCCACACAACGATTTGACATATATTTCGATCTACGAACGCTTGTGGGAAAGTCGAGAACAGCTGCATTTCGAAGTATCCTTGAATGTGTATGGAAGAGACTCCAAGACTGAAAATTAAAATTCCTCACTCAAGTCGGAAAAAAATCTTGCTGAAGGCGGTGATTCAAGCTATACCAACCTATTGCATGAGTGTTTTCCTCTTTCCAACATGGAAAACCAAGAGTAGACACCCATGCCATAGGTTCCATGTGTTTGTTGATTTCCAT
Source organism: Corylus avellana (assembly GCF_965113065.1). NCBI lineage: Eukaryota > Viridiplantae > Streptophyta > Magnoliopsida > Fagales > Betulaceae > Corylus > Corylus avellana. The sequence continues at coordinate 13,247,379 of NC_142496.1, forward strand.
AGATTTATGCTTTCTTAAAGAACAACTTAGTAGACACTCATGCTAAATCCTTTAAGAAAGAAAAGAATTAGAGTAGACACCCATGCCTAATTCATTGCTTAGGAAAATTAATAGCTTAAGGAGTAAACACTCATACCCTTAGGTTGGCAAGCATTAAGTATTCTTGATATGATCAGAACATTGGCATATTGGTATATTATTGAGCATGATTAGTAGTGGATATCAAAGCCCTAACTTTTCATTTATCTTTATTTATTTTCATAATATTTATTTCGTGATAATTTTGGTATTTTAATTTATAAAATAAATTATAAGCAAAATCAACAATCCTCGTAGAAATGATCTCGTACTTCCACCCTATACTATTGTTTTGATCTTGTGCACTTGCTAGTTAAAACGTAACAAATATTATCTATTAATTTAGGTAGTATTTGTCACAACAGCTCTCTTGGCAAAACAATGTTGGAGGATGTGGAAGATGCCGGATAGCCTAATTGCAAGAACTATAAAAGCCAAGTATTTCCCTGACTGTTCTATCTTAGAAGCCCCACAAGGGCAGAAACTGTCTTTTGCTTGGAGAAATATCCATAGTTCGTGCGAACTGCTTCAAGAGGACCTAATATGGAGGGTGGGAAATGGGCTTTGAAAGAACAACGAGGATCGTGTTCTACCCCCAAATCAAATGCATAAACAATTTATATGAAGAAAATAAATTGCAATGCCCAAAATCACTAAATAATCAAGGTATGGAACTCAACTGTTAAGTGCCAAAATATTCATATTTTAACCCTTAAACTTATGTGTGTTAATTCCTTAATATTGTTAATTTGGGTTATTTTAGTTCCTTTTTGTGTTTTCCATGCTTTTGTAGGCTTTTGGAAGAAAATGAAGTAAATCTAGAAGATTTGGGCTCAAAAGAGAGAAAATGGGAAAAATTGGAGATCCTGCCATTGCGATCAATCGCAGGTTCCCTGCGATCGAGCACACTACCAGAGAAGACAAAGTATGAAGCTGCCACGAGCGATCGAGCACACAACAAAAGAGGCTTGATCGCAGACGAGCGATCGAGCACACATGGGTTGCGATTGATCGCACCCGTGCACAGGAGACACATCAAAACTGTGGCCAGAATGCTACTATTTCCATATTAGGGTTTTCCAACTCCAAATTGTAAGAGGATTAAAACCCTACGAAATTCCTAGGTCTACTAGTTTGTCAAGGACTTGTAAAGCCTATAAATAGACCTCTAAACCTTAAGAATCATCATCCTTGGAAGAGGCACAACTTTGGGGAGAAGAATTGGAGGCTACCTTTCAGTTCTTTCTTTTCCTTTTCTTTTTAGTTTTATTGTCATTATGTGTAACTAACTCTTTAGGAGGGCTAAAGTGGAGCCCTAATTATGTTTATTTAATATTTCAATATTAGCGCCTTTGTGATAATCATATTGTGTTGCTTAACTTGATTAATTCATGTTTTCTTGAATTCCTCATATGTATGTGATTGGCCATTATATGCATATGGTATGGACTAGTTAATTAAATCAATTTGGATAACCGAGTCCTGGGTTTAATAAGAGTAACAAAAGAAATCCACATCGGGTTCTTGGGTTAATCAACATGGGGAACCGGGAGTAGACACCCATGCCCTGGACCTCATGTGTTTGTCGATTACCATAGATTTATGCTTTCTTAAAGAACAACTTAGTAGACACCCATGCTAAATCCTTTAAGAAAGAAAAGAATTAGAGTAGACACCCATGCCTAATTCATTGCTTAGGGAAATCAATAGCTGAGTAGACACCCATACCCTTAGGTTGGCAAACATTAAGTATTTATAATATGATTGGATCATTGGCATATTGTTATATTATCTAAGCATGATTAGTGGTGGATATCAAAGCCCTACCTTTACTTTTTCATTTATCTTTTTATTTCCTTTTTTTCACAATATCAATTCAGTGACAAGTTGATATTTTTAATTAATTCTAAATAAAATCAACAACCTCCTTGGGATTGACCTCGTACTTGCTGCACTATACTATTGTTTGTTCATGTGCACTAGCGAGTTAAAACATGCTAAATATTATCTATTAATTTAGGTAGCATTCAGCACAACAAGTTTTTGGCACCGTTGCCGGGGATAGTTTGATTTTGTTTCGAATGTTTTTCCTTTAATTTATTTTTGTTTTAAATTTTTCTGTTTTTCTAGTTTTTTCTGCAGTTCCTATTTTGCCTCTGGAGGTGCGCTCGAGCGCCCAACCAGGGCGATTGAGCGCACCAGTGCGATCAAGCACACATCACGGTGCGATCGATCACATATCCAAAGAGCAGCACAGTTACTGCACGAATTGTAGATCTAATGTTTTTTGCTTTTATTTCATGGAGGGTCAGTTGAGTCTACATCTTCATAAGTTTTATTTTTAATTTTGTTTTATTTTCCCTTTTTATATTAACTTCTTTTTGTTATTTTTATTTGGGTGAATGAAAAGAGCACAGCACGCCGCGTGCAAATTTTTTTTTGCATTAAAATATTAAAAAAAAAATTTCCTTCACGGCGTGCTGAGCACGCCATGTAACCTGTATCACGGCTCTTTTTATTTTTGTTATTTTAACTTCTTTTTATTTTTGTTTGAATTACAGATCTGATTTATTTCTTTTATTTTTCTTTTGTTATTTAATTTTCTTTTTGTTTTAATCATGTTGGTAAGCAATACACCTTCGGTGCGAAGACCTATGAAAAATTCATTCAGTCCCCAGATCCTCAACCAGCCATCATGCATTAATTTCCAGCCCATTGTGCAGAGCAGTTACAATTTATCTCCATTGCTCAATATGAGCCCACACTATAAAGGCATACCTACAGAGAACCCATATTGGCAAATTCAAGAATTCTGTTATCTCTGTAGGACTCAGAATGTTCAGGGTTTAACTCCAAAAGAAATCAGGTCAATCCTCTTCCCTTTTTCTTTAAAAGATAATGCTAAGAGATGGTACAATTCTTTGGCCGCAGGTTTTATTCATACTTGGGATTGGATGGCCACAAAGTTCTTAAAGAAATTTTTCCCAGCCAAAAAGACAAGGCAATTGAGAAGGGAAATTATGACTTTCCAGCAAAGAGATGGAGACCTTTTCTTCGAGGCATGGGAACACTTTAATGAGCTACTTCTCAGATGCCCTCATCACAATATATCTCAAGACGATCAGGTATTGGCATTCTATGAGGGTTTAAATGATCCTAACAAGAGTCTTGTAGATTTAGCTTGTGGTAGCATGTTGATGGAGAAGAGCAGCGAGGAAGCCATGGAGCTCTTCGAGACATTGAGTGAGCACTCCTAATTCCCATCTAAAGGGAGACAAGGATTCAAAGGAAAAGACATAAATGAAGAGAGCACCAATGGTGGAAGTCAGGCTCAAATGGCTACCATAGAGAAAAAGCTAGACATGCTTGTGAAAGCTATGTATAATCATAGCAATGCTCCTATTCAGCAAGTTACACAAGTCGAGGTATGTGCCATATGTTCCCATATTGACCACACCACTAAGACTTGTCCCATGTTTTCAATTGTAGACATCTCTCATCAATTCGTCTCAACATTATCATGAAGAGGAGCCATCTCCAATCGATTGACCTCAACAATACCTAGAAGAAGAAGAGTGCCAAAGACAATCGGTGACCACTCCTCATGGACAATACATGAAGGATGAGTGCACTTATTATCATGAGCAAACAACCACCACACCTGGGAATGAAGAAACTATTGAGGAAATTTTTTGTGAGCCAAGTCTTTAGGACCCTTTGGGAGAGCACTTTGATGAATTTGGAGGTGACCTAGACCTGGACAAGCTACTTGAGTATGCTAAAACTTCTAATGAGCCAAGTCTTGAGGATCCGGTGGGAGAGCATTTTGATCAAATTGGATGTGACCTGGATCTTGACAAATTGCTCAAGCAAGCTAATATGTGTAGTGAGCCAAGTCTAGAGGATCCATTGGCAGAATCCTTTGCTCAATTTGAATTTGATCTGGACCTTGACATGATAGGTGAGCAAGCTGAGGCCTTATTGGGTTCCACTCTTGAGAACAACAAGGTGGAAGAGAGGAAGTAGGAGCAAACTGAGGTTCTAGAGGAACCACATCGGGAAAAGGAAGAGAGCACTGAGACTTCTTTAACATCAGCTCCTATTCTTGAATTACCAAGAGTCCAAGAGAGAAATCTACTGGGGCTATGTGATGAGCAAATTGAGAACATCAAGATAGATGAATTCCCTAAGTATTATCCAGTTCACGATTCCCTCCCGGATGAGAAACTGTTGGAAAAAGCTCAAAGTGGTCCTCCCCGATCTATAGACACTCAGAATCACCTTGCAGCAAAAAAGATTCATTCTCTTTGGTGCAAGAGAAGGAAAGATTGGTGCTTCAAGTTTAAAGTACCACCGTCTGGCTGAAGATGTTAAACTTAGCGCTCATGGGAAGCACCCCATAGTATATCCTTTTTATTTTGTGTTTGTTTTATTTTACTTATATTTTGTTTTTGTTTTACTTTGTGTTTTATTTTATTTTAGTGTTTGAGTATTTCAAGTCCCTGATCATTTTTGTTACATTCTGTTATTGCGATCGAACGCACCCTGAGTTGCGAACGAGCGCAGTAACCAAATTTTGGCTGTTTTACATTCTATCAGTACGATCAAGCGCACCATGCTTGCGTTCGAGCGTACATCACCCACACACACACACCATTGCGTGAGTGCGATCGAGCGCACTCGGGCAGAAGGCCACGTGACCTATTTTAGGTCATTGTTTCCCCACTTTCACCTCATATCCTCCCTTGCGTTGTACAGACTTCAACCCCCCCCCCCCCCCCCCCATCATCTGCACCCCATAGTTTATCTTTTTATTTTGTTTTGTTTAGTGAGTTTTCAGTTAATCTTTTTATTTATCTTTAGTTTTGTTCTTTTTACTTGCTTTTGTATTTTCTTATTTTGGCAGGGACAAGTGTGCTTCAATTCAAGTTTGGGGGTGTGCTATGAGCCATACTTTCCAAGACTATGTTGTCCATCTCCCAGATACACTCTTTCCTTTATTTAGACACATTGGGGACAATGTGTCATTTAAGTTTAGGGGTATGGGCACACTCGTTGTTCACACACTTTGTCCCAATTTCATGCTATTTGTTTTGTGTGTTTGTTATTTGAGAAAAAAAAAATTATGCATGTTCATGTTTACCCTAAAAATTTTAGTTAATCTAAAAGAATTGTGGCTTGAATTCATCAGTAAGCTTAAAATTTTGAACACATGATCTGATGAGGGAATCTATAGTTTGGTTACTTGTTTAGGACAGTTGAAAAATCACATGTTTGATTTGATCACACAAGCACATTAGCACATTAGCACATAATTTGTGAGGTATGACATGAGGTCTGATATGTGTGTTTCTGTATCTTGGATTTTCATTGAGTAACTGGACCTCCTGCCTCAAAGCATTGAGTGTTCACGTCAAAAGATGAAATTTTTTGATTTGATTGATGTCATGGTTAGTTTGGTTTTGTAGCCTTTTTGACTCGAGTTAGTAAGCCCTTAAAGGTGTCTCTACACCTAATGCCCTAAAACCATCTGGTTTGGGAGTCATTGACTTAACACTCGCCATGGGTCAATTTGAAAGCTTAAGGGAACCAAACATTGCACAACCTGAAAAAAAAAAAAAAAAAAAAAAAAAAAAAAAAAAATGCCATTGTTGTTCATTCTAATAGGGATTTCAGTGAACTTTGAGATGTGGAAACATTGCACATTGGAAATACTTGGAAGCCTCATAATTTTGTATTAGTTCACTTTACACGAATTTCAAACTTGTGATGATTTAGCATATCCTTTGTAAGTAATTGCACTTTGAGGTTCCAATTCATTGTGAAGATGGAGTTTATCATTTTAAGCTTGCTAATGAATGAAAATCATGATTTCGAAGTGATACTTTAATTTTTGGAATAACATGGACTCTTGCATAATGTTTGTGGGTAACATTCCTGGAAAACCCTCACAAGACTCCACTCGTCCTGTAGGGAATTCCTAGGGGTTTAAAAGACTTGTTGCATACGCTAAATGCAACAGTATATCCCACGAAAGATGGATTTATCTTTTCGTTCTTTATTTTTCATTTTTGTTTTTAGTTTTGTATTGCTTAAAGACTAGCAATATATAAGTTTGGGGGTGTATTAAGTGCCAAAATATTCATATTTTAGCCCTTAAACGTATGTGTGTTAATTCCTTAATATTGTTAATTTGGGTTATTTTAGTTCCTTTTTGTGTTTTCCACGCTTTTGTAGGCTTTTGGAAAAAAAAATGAAGTAAATCTGGAAGATTTGGGCTCAAAAGAGAGAAAATGGGAAAAATTGGAGATCCTGCCATTGCGATCGAGCGCACTACCAGAGAAGACAAAGTATGAAGCTGCCATGAGTGATCGAGCGCACAACAGAGGAGGCTTGATCGCAGACGAGCAATCGAGCGCACACAGGTTGCGATCGATCGCACCCGCGCACAGGAGACACATCAGAGCTGCGGCCAGAATGCTACTATTTCCATATTAGGGTTTTCCAACTCCAAATTGTAATAGGATTAAAACCCTATGAAATTCCTAGGTTTACTAGTTTGTCAAGGACTTGTAAAGCCTATAAATAGACCTCTAAACCTTAAGAATCATCATCCTTGGAAGAGGCACAACTTTGGGGAGAAGAATTGGAGGCTACCTTTCGGTTCTTTCTTTCCCTTTTCTTTTTAGTTTTATTTTCATTATGTGTAACTAACTCTTTAGGAAGGCTAGATTGAAGCCCTAATTATGTTTATTTAATATTTCAATATTTGCGCCTTTATGATAATCATATTGTGTTGCTTAACTTGATTAATTCATGTTTTCTTGAATTCCAAAAATGTATGTGATTGGCCATTATATGCATGTGGTATGGACTAGTTAATTAAATCAATTTGGATGACCGAGTCCTTGGTTTAATAAGAGTAACAAAAGAAATCAACACCGGGTTCATGGGTTAATCAACATGGGAACCGGGAGTAGACACCCATGCCCTAGGCCTCATGTGTTTGTCGATTTCCATAAATTTATGCTTTCTTAAAGAACAACTTAGTAGACACCCATGCTAAATCCTTTAAGAAAGAAAAGAATTATGGTAGACACTCATGCCTAATTCGTTGCTTAAGGAAATCAATAGCTTAAGGAGTAGGCACCCATACCCTTAGGTTGGCAAACATTAAGTATTCATAATATGATTGGATCATTGGCATATTGTTATATTATCTAAGCATGATTAGTGATGGATATCAAAGCCCTACCTTTACTTTTTCATTTATCTTTTTATTTCCTTTTTTTCACAATATCAATTCAGTGACAAGTTGATAGCACTTGCGAGTTAAAACGTACTAAATATTATCTATTAATTTAGGTATTATTCAACACAACATAAATCATATAACAAAATAAAACATGCACAGCAGAATGTAAAGTAACATCACAAACAGAACACAAAGTTTGTTTACGAAGTGGAAAACCATTTGAACACATCAAAGGTAAAGACCACTCCAGGGCAGGGAAACCTAGGAAATCACTAAATGAAGATTCAGAGTTACAAACTAGACGATATCACTCCCTGGATGTCCTCTAGACTTAGTAAGAACAACAAGCTTCTTAGCTTGTCTCCATGTTGACCCTCTTCATCGAGTGCATTTCCTCACCGACCCTTCGATAGACTTTTTTCTTCAAGCTTACGAAACCCACGTTCTTTATGTAGATGAATGAACAAGGCAACATGCCAATCAAGAACAAAGGAATAGGAAATACGCCAATCAACAACCCCAACCCCAACTGGTGGAAAGCTTCAAGCTTTTCAGGAACTCCACTTGGTACAACAATGGTGAAGTATGGAAGAAAGCTTCACAACCATTAAGAGGGGGAAAGCAACCATGGCTTCCAACCCAATCCATCTTGGATCAACATAGAGAAGTAATCAACCTTCTCTAGAGACTCTCCCTTCTGATTTTCGTGCTTGGAGGTCCAACCTTCCCAAATGACCATCATTTTCTCTATATACAAAGAGAAAGGGCAAACTTGTCATAAAGCTGAAAAGTCATTTGGAGAACCAAACCAATCAGGGTATTTTCGCTATAACTCTTTCCCCCAAGTTCCAAATGATGCAAACTCAACGGCTATGGAAAGATCTTTCCCTGATCTACAACTTTGTTGCTAATGGGCTTTCTTTAAATTTAGACGTTTGATAGGTCAAAAATGGCTTTGAACTTTCTGCAGAAACCAGCTACGTCCTAATGGGATTTAGCTCCGTTATGACGGGGATTGGGCAGTAACTTACTGTTTTCTTGTCACATGTCCCATTATGATGCCCAAGTGACAAGAATTTCATTCCCAAGTGACCCAATCACTTCCAAGTGATGCCCAAGAGATGTCCAGGTGCTAGAGCATTGTAGAACACTTCCGTAAACATATCCAATGCTTTTGCAAGAGCAATAGGAAGATAAATCAAGGAAGAAACCAAGATACCACCAAAATTGTACCTCTCGTCTTTCACGTCTTAACGGGAAAGGGGTGCTGTCATGACAGGAAGAACAAATGACTCATCCCCATCACGTGTGCCGTCCTAATGCTCCATCTGATGAGAAAATAGGGAGTCCAACTTTGGTCCCTTTACATGCCTATCCTAACGAGGCTTCTAACGATAAACTAGTAGCTTCAGCTTCACTCCCATTACATGCCTGTCTTGACGCAACTTCCAATGAGAAAGTCAGAGACCTCTAACAAACATCCAATCTTCACCCCGACATTTGAGGAAGAATGGAAAATTACAAACTGATATTTTGATCATTAAATAAGGCCAAAATAAACCTAACAGGGTTAAAATCTGAATTTGGCAAGATAGGTGGTTTCCCAATCCATCCACATTTATGGTTCAATCCGATCCAATTTTGTTAGCCCCGACAGCCACGGTTAGTGAACTCATTGATGGAGACTCAAAATGGTGGAATTACAGCTTGCTAGAGTAGATTTTTTCTCTGGCAGAGGTTAGACTCATACAATCCATCCCCCTTAGTAGAACAAATCGAGAAGATGTACTCATTTGGAGGGGCACGGCAAAGGGGGTCTTTTCAGTGTGGAGTGCATACCATATGCAAAAAGAGATGGAGGCGGTTGGTCAAGTGAAATGTTCATCTCGAGTTCCTAACAGTGAGGTATGGAGGACTTTGTGGAAATTGCCGATACCAAATGTAGAGAAGAATTTCTTATAGAGGGCTTGCCATGATATTCTACCTACTAGCGCTAATCTACATAGGAGAAAGATCATTGATGACTCACTTTGCCCTATATGCGGTTTAGAAGCCGAGATGGCATTCCACATCCTATGGCAGTGCGCATTGGCTATGGATGTCTGGAGTGAGGGCATATGGAAATTTCAAAAGAGCTCCTACAGAGGCCTGGATTTTTTTCAAGTTGTAGAGGGGATGTTCAGCCAATGTGATATTTGGGAAGCCCAAAAATTTGCAGGGATTGCTAGGATGATATGGCTATGTAGGAATAAAGTGGTGCATGGAGGGCAGTTCCCGCACCCAATAGAGGTGGTAAAATGCATGTTGGCTACTATTGTTGAATTCCAGAACGTCCATGTTGTGGGAGCTATCGCACATTCCACGGGCGGGGAGAACAAGTGGACAACTCCTCCCCAAGGATGGGTAAAGGTGAATTGGGACTCTGTTGTGCAAATTTATTTAACTCGCAGGTGCACAAATCAATTGTACCTAATGGATTGCAAGTGCGATGTCGAACCCACAGGGAATTGTATTCTTGAAAGCAATTTTAAATCTAAATTAATTAAACCCTAATCTAGTTCCAAATTTTTGAGAGATTTTTTTGTTTGAATGAAAAAGCAAAAGCATGAGCAATTTAAAGTAATTGAAATCTTATGATGAAGCACTAAGGTTTCGGAATCTGAACTCATAAATTCATAACAACATAATTTCATGATCTATAATATTCCCCAAAGTTCTCACATATAAATCTTAAGTTTGTTTTACTATTGCTTCAAAGAATTAATCAAAAGATCCCATGTATCCATTCATAACCCAAATCACAAAAGAAATCCAATATTCGATCAAATCATTAACTATATCCGTAAATCACAAGAAAATATCCAATCTTTATCAAAACATCAATTGTATCCAGAGAATAAATCACAGGGGAAATCCAATTTTCAACAAAGAAAACCAAGCAATCAATTGTATTGAATAATCTTAAATCATCAAATGTATCCTTGAATCACAAAAGATATCCAAAAATTATTCAATTAAATTGATTAAAAGTAAAACAATAAAGCAATTAAACCATTAAATTGGGAAATACTACATACATGAAACAAAGTTGCTAATCATAAGTGAGGCTTCATCTTCAACCTTAGTTGAAGGTTTAGCCTCTCATGTTATTGAAAGACAAAACAAGATTGATTGAATTCATAATGTAAAATTGAGTACTTACAAATAAGAATCACAAAGTTGAGATCCAAAAGCTAGGAAAACCTTAAACTCCCTTCTTTCTCCTCTGCAATCTTGAAATTCGTAGCCTCCCTAAGTAATCTGATAATTCCTTATTTATAGACAACTTAGGGTTTTACAAGTTGAAATCAGATAAAATTCGTCCAGGTTTGTACCCTTTAATTGCCGAATGATTTTGGAATAGTAAACGTCCGAATTAGAAAAATCTTATTCACAATTAATTGTAGTATTTTGAGTTATCTTTCCAATGCCGCTTTAATCACCTCAATCAGATATGTGAGCGAAAAGTTATAGTCAAAAGACTGAGACATATTCAGAATTTGAATTTGAATCCAATCCGAAATTTTATCCAATCTGAACTTTAATCCAATCTTATCTTTAATCCGATTTAACCATTTCTTGGATTTGGTTAAGCTTAACCACTTCATCTAGGTCTTCTCAAAGTATGTTTTCTTCCGAAAAGTAGTTTTTCTTCAATGACCTACAAAATACTAAAAACACAAAACTAACACAGAACATCAGATAATAACACAGCTAAAGGATTAACACAAGTAAATTAAGGAGTCCAAATATACAATATTTGGCACACATCAAACACCCCCAAACTTAACTTTTGCTAGTCCCTTAGCAAAACAAAACGAAAAATAAAATGAAAACAAAATAAAACAAAACATAAAACCTCTTTCGTGGGAGAAATGATTGCATTTAGCATATGCAACAAGCCTTTTAAGCCCCTAGGCATGCCTAGTGGACGAGTGAAGTCTCGTGAGGGCTTAACAGGAATGATACCCACAAACGTTGTAGCACTATGTTGTTTAACAAGAAAGAAGTTTCACACAAACCATGGTTCTTATTCATGAGCAAGTTTAAAAAGACAAACACCATCATCACAGTCAATAGGAAACCAAAATCAATTCACTCATAAATGGGCAATTTAGATCTTATATGTTCTGAAAAGTGTAAAGTGTAATTAGCATACAATCATGAAGCTTTTAGTTTAAACTCAAGACAAGTTACATAACATTTGTAAAAATCTCTATCAAATGAAACAACCAAGGCAAGATATGCATTTTTTTTTCTATTTTCTATTTTTTTTTTTTTTTTTTTACACGCTCTGCAATGTCTAACTCCCTTAAGCTTTCTAATTGACTCATGCAACAAGTGTTAAGCCAATGACTCCCAAGCCAGGTGGCTTTAGGGCACTAGATGTAGAACATCCCTAAGGGCTTATTAACTTAAGTCAAAAAGGCTACGAAGTCAGATTAGCCATATCATAAATCAACACTGAACTTCACACCTTTTGACAACGAACACTCAATGCTTAATGAGGCAAGAGGTCTGGTTACTCAGTGAAAAACTCAACATGATCTTTCTTTTCTTTTTCCTTCTCTTTTTTATTTATTTATTTATTCATTTTTTTATATCTTTCAAGCCAATGGTTATTCATCAATAGGTCATCCAACAAATCTCAAAGAGAACATGCTTAAGCTCAAACATCATACCTCACAGAAAACATGCTAATGTGCTCATAAAAATTTATCTCAAAACAAGTGAAATCTCTTTTACCAAAAAATAAGTCAAAGGACTCAGACTCCTAATGACATAATGATGTGTTCAACCCTTTAAGCGAGCTAATGAAATGCAAATCATAGTTACAGTTTAACTCAAACTTGATAACAACATAGCACAATTTTTATTTATTTTTTATTAAACAATACAAATAAGCACAAAAATAAACAGGCGAAATGTTTTTCCATACCCCCAAACTTGAATCACACATTGTCCTCAGTAGGCAGAAATACAATACCAAGAGGTATAAGGAACCAGAGTGAGCAAAGAGACGACCCCCAAACTTACTCGTGACAACACCTGTCCTAACAAACACAAAAATAAAACAAAAATGAACATAAACGAAACAACACAAAAAATGACTAAAAATACCAAAAAAAAAGGAATGCCTCCCATAATAGCTAAGTTTATAGTCTTCATCCAGACTTTTCACCGCTGATGATTAAGTAGATGACGTAAGATCTTCCAAAGGCAATTCCTCACTCTCCGAAATTTCCAGTTCTAAGAACGGCTCCAACCGCTGACCATTGACCTTGAGAGTACTTACATTCTTAGGATCCTCGATTTCGATGGCTCCATGAGTAGAAACTGCACGCACTATGAATGGTCCAGTCCATCGGGATTTGAGCTTTCCTAGAAACAGATGCAGACGTGAGTTGTAAAGGAGGACTTTCTGACCAACTTCAAATGATCTTCTCAAAATGTTTTGGTCATGAATCTTCTTCATCTGAGCTTTGTATAGCTTGGCACAGTCGTAGGCATCATTCCTCAATTCTTCTAATTCATCTAGCTGTAGCTTCCTTTGATCACTAGCCTTGGTGAGACTGAAATTTAGCTGCTTTATAGCCCAATAAGCCCGGTGTTCTAATTCCATAGGGAGGTGACAAGCCTTGCCATATACGAGTCGGTAGGGAGACATGCCAATTGGAGTCTTGAATACAGTTCGGTATGCCCACAAAGCGTCATTGAGTCAAAGAGACCAGTCTTTCCTTGTCGGGTTCACCGTCTTTTCTAATATCCTCTTCATTTCTCTATTGGATATCTCAAGTTGCCCACTTGTTTGAGGATGGTAGGGAGTTGCAACTTTATGAGTAATGCCATACTTCTTCATGAGTTGCTCAAAATATCGGTTGCAAAAATGCTTCCCCCCATCACTGATGATGGCACGTGGTGTCCCAAAACGTGCGAACACATTTTCCTTCAAAAATTGCAACACGATTTTGTGATCATTAGTCTTGCATGCAATGGCCTCCGCCCACTTGGAAACATAATCCACCACCACAAGGATGAAAAGATACCCATAAGAATTAGGGAAGGGCCCCATGAAATCAATGCCCCAAACATCAAACAGCTCCACAATAAGGATCGGGTTCAGCGGCATCATATTCCTTCTTCCAATGCTCCCCAACTTCTGACATCTATCACAGGTTGAACAGTAGGCATGGGCATCACGAAAAACGGAGGGCCAATAGAATCCACTTTGAAGAATCTCTGCCGCGGTCTTTTTAGAACTAAAGTGACCTCCACATGCATGATCATGGCAAAAAGATAGGACATTTTGTTGGTCATTTTCAAAAATGCATCCCCTTATAATCTGATTTGGGTAGTATTTGAACAGGAAAGGATCATCCCAAAAGTACTTCACCCCAGCCAAGAATTTTGATATGTCTTGCCTGGTCCAATGTGATGGCATTTGGGTAGTGACAAGGTAGTTCACTATATCTGCGAACCATGGTGCAGTAATTTGAGAGATGTGCATAAGTTGTTCATCAGGGGATGTCTCAGCAATCGGCACAACATTTTCATTGAAGTCTACAACCAGCCTAGATAGATGGTCAGCTACCACATTCTCGAAACCCTTCTTGTCCTGAATTTCAATATCAAACTCTTGCAGCAACAGAATCCACCGGATGAGACGAGATTTAGCATCTTTCTTTGACAATAGATATTTCAACGCAGCATGATCCGAGTAGACTAAGACTTTAGATCCTAGCAAGCAAGATCTAAACTTATCCAGAGCAAACACTACAGCTAACAACTCCTTTTCAGTAGTGGAGTAGTTGAGTTGTGCATCATTCAGAGTCTTGCTAGCATAGTATATGACATGTGGAATCTTCTTTACTTGCTAACCCAAAACAACTCGCATAGCATAATCGGAGGCATCACACATTATCTCGAACGGAAACCCCCCAATTAGGTGGCTGAATGATTGGTGTAGAAGTTAAGGTCTTTTTCAGAATCTCAAAGGCTGTCTGGCACTTGTCATTGAAATCAAAAGGAACATCTTTTGCCAGTAGATTACATAAAGGTCTTGCTATCTTCCTGAAGTCCTTGAGGAATCTTTTGTAGAATCCAGCATGTCCCAGAAATGACCAAATCTCCTTAACTATCCGCGGGGGCGAAAGGTTAGAGATCAGATCAACCTTAGCTCTGTCAATCTCAATACCTTTGTGGGAAATTACATGCCCCGAAACAATTCCTTATTTTACCATGAAGTGGCATTTTTCCCAATTTAGAACTAGATTCTTCTCCTTACACCGTACTAGCACCAATGTGAGATGATGTAGACACTCCCCAAATGATGAACCGAAGACTGCGTAGTCATCCATGAAGATCTCTAGGTGATGTTCAACCATATCTGAAAAGATATTGATCATGCATCGTTGAAAAGTGGCAGGTGCATTACACAATCCAAACGGCATACGGCGATAGGCAAACGTACCGAACGGACAAGTGAAAGTAGTCTTCTCTTGATCTTCTGGGTCCAGTGGAATTTGGTTGTAGTAACCATCAAGGAAGCAGTAGTACTCATGGCCTGCCAATCTCTCCAACATCTGATCGATGAAGGGTAGAGGAAAATGGTCTTTTCTTGTCACGGCATTTAACTTCCTATAGTCAATACACACTCTCCATCCTGACTGCACACGAGTGGGGACCAACTCATTTTTCTTGTTCTTGATAACTGTAATCCCTGCCTTCTTCGGCACTACATGAATGGGACTCACCCATTTGCTGTCAGAGATTGGGTATATGATTCTCGCATCCAGAAGTTTAATTACCTCCGCTCGAACTACCTCTTGTATGGTCGGATTTAACCGTCTTTGTGGCTCGCGAGAAGTTTAGCATTTTCTTCCAGATGAATCTTATGCATCACTACTATAGGGCTGATTCCTTTAATATCTTCTATTGACCACCCGATTGCTTCTTTATGCTCTCTCAAAACTTCTAGCAGCTTCTGTTCCTGATCACTATCCAGGTCGGCAGCAATGATCACTAGTAGAGATTCTGTAGGATCTAGATACTTGTACTTTAGGGTGTCTAGTAGAGGCTTTAACTCCCGTTTGACAGGCTCAACTGCTAATAAAGATGGACCAGGGGACGATGTCAAAGTAATTTCTGCAGTCTCCGTCTCTATTCAGGAGTTGAGTCTAACAAGGCGTCAACTTGTTCCAATAATGTGTCCAGTTCCATATCACTTCCAATGCAATCAGGCATTCTCCCAAGGGGTCTTCAATATCTAGTTCATTGACAGTTTTCTCTACTATTTCCTCAATTAAGCATGTGCTTCTGACCTCCTCATACTCAAATGGCTGCCTGCTGATATCAAAGATGTTCAGCTCCACTGTCATGTTTCCAAATGATATCTTCATGACTCCAGTTCTACAGTTGATTAGGGCATTAGCCGTAGCTAAAAAGGGACGCCCTAATATGATTGGAACTTGAATTTCTGCATTTTTCGTCTCTGTATCTAAGACGATGAAGTTCACAAGGTAATAGAACTTATCAACTTTGATCAGCACGTCTTCAATAATTTCCCTTGGAACCTTCACAGATCTGTCGGCCAACTGAAGTGCAATTGAAGTGGATTTCAACTCTCCCAATCCCAGCTGAACATATACTAAATATGGCAGTAGATTTACACTGGCCACCAAATCCAACAGAGCTTTTTCAACTCGATTGTCACCAATCTTGCAAGCAATGGTAGGACATCCAAGGTCCTTATACTTTACAGGCATATTGTATTGCAAGATAGAGCTGACTTGCTCAGTCAAGAAAGCTTTCTTAGGGACGTTCGTCTTTCTCTTGATAGTGAGCAAATCCTTTAGAAATTTGGCATAAGAAGACACTTGCTAGATGGCATCTAGGAATGGAATGTTTATCTGCACTTGCTTGAACACTTCCAAAATATCATCAAACTTCGAGCTCTTCTTTGGCGCTATCAGTCTTTCTGGATACGGAGCTTTGGGTATATACTTTCTAGAAGGGTCCTTAGCAATCGGAATGGTAATGTTTGGTTCTATGTCTTCCGCAGGCTTGTCATAGTTTTCCTTCTCTTATGCAAGCTCAATGGCCTCTTCAGGCATGACCACTTGATTATCCACTTGTTTGCATGACCTCAAAGTGGTGATGGCTTCTACATGATCCTGACCATGCGTAGAGGGAGAGGAACTTCCAATCACAAATTGCCCTTTTGGGTTAGGCACAGGTTGTCTGGGAACTTCCTTCTTTCTCTTTCCCCCACTTGATTTGCTTTTTGGCCAACTTGTCCTTCTACCTTGATCATGGCCTGCTTAAGTTCTTGTATGTCTCTGCTATTAGCCATGTTGGAATTCCCCATCTCCTGTACGGCTTGATTGGTGAAACCTTTAGCTCTTGTATATCTTGGGAATTGCTCATGGTTGCATTCTTCATATCTTGTATGTTCTTATCCATTGATTGCATGAATGCTTTCATCATGTCTTCCAGTGATGACTGTGGTGCAGGCTGTGGCCCATGAGTGGTGGACTGATAAGCAGGAGGTTGAGTTTGGTGAGATGGCCTGAACTGATTCTGAGCTTGAGTGGATGTATCTCTCTGGTTCAATGGTTAATTTTGCTTTCAAGAGAAATTGGGGTGATTCCGCCATCCTGGATTGTAAGTTTCAAAAGACGGTCCAGTTGTGGGTTTTCTGTACTCATTGAAGGCATTGACTTGCTCAGTTGGATACTCTGTTGACAGAGTTGGGCAGTTTTGATTGAAGTGCGTTTGACTCTCATATAACCCGCATGCATCAACTTGGTAAGTATCTGCTGCATTCACTGGTTTGTTTAAGACCATAGTGTCAAACTGACGCCTGAGAACTTTGAACTCCTCCCTTAATTCAGCATCGTTCCTCACCTCATAGATGCCTCCTATCTTGGGAGCGGGTTGTTGTCTGTCCCAACTATCTTGAAAATCCCATTGTAGTGCTTGTTTAACCATTTCGTCCACAAAGTTTTATAGGCTTCATCCTCTGTAAGACTGAAGAATTCTCTACCATTCATCGTCTCAAGCGAGTTTCGCTCACTTGATGTTGGTCCCCTGTAGAAAATTTGAACAAGCACCTCATTCTCAAACCCGTGGGATGGGCATTTTATAGTAAGCTCTTTAAACTTCTCCCAGCTATCGATGAATCTTTCCCCTTCTTTCTGTCTGAAATTGGTGATCTGCAAATGGAGGGCATTGATTTTGGAAATTGGGAAGAACTTGTGGTAAAACTTGCTTTGCAGCATATCCCACGAAGTGATAGATCCAAGTCTATTGTTGAGTAGCCAGGATTTCGCCCTATCATGTAGGGACAGAGGGAATAACCGAAGACGCACCGCTTCTGCTGGGGCATTCTACGTATTAACAATATCGCAGATTTCCAAAAAAATCCTCACATGAACATATGGATCCTCATTCTCTAATCCTCTAAACGCAGGAAGGTGACTTATTGTACTCGGCTTCAGCTCGAAGTGAGTAGCTAGCAACACTATACACTACGGTGTGTTGGTAATATTGGGTACGAATAGCTCCCTAAGGGATCTAGGTTGATTTTGTTCTCCCATCTTAACAGACTTTTCCGAATCAAACTCGGAATTTTGAGAATTGGTGGATGTCTTAGATTCTCTCTCGCCGTTCTTTCAATTTTGGGATCAAAAGTGTTTAACTCCAGATTTAAAGATCAACGACCAAACATGCAAAAAGGAACTAACAAGCTAATAACCTAACAAACTAATAAACTAAAAACTGAAATGAATTGAACTAAATTAAATTATATTAAACTAACTAAACACAATTGCAAGCATAAATTAATTTAAACAGCAACTAAAAACTCACGAAAAAGGACCAAAAGATTTTGGCTAAAATCTACTGAACTGTTGCGGTTGCTGTCTTGGCCACAAGTGCGCTCGATCGTAGCAGGGCTGTAACACAAACAAAACAACAACAAAAAAGAAAAAGAATTTTTTTTTTATTTTTATTTTTTGTTAGTAACAAGATTAAAACAAAACAAATTACAGAAAAATAAAATCCTAATTATAACTAGTAGAAGAATAAAATTAATCTAGAAATAAATTGGTTTAAAAAAATAAACAAATCCCCGGCAACGGCGCCAAAAACTTGTTGTACAAATTATTTAACTCGCAAGTGCACGAATCAATTGTAGTTAATGGATTGCAAGTGCGAGGTCGAACTCATAGGGAATTCTATTCTTAAAAGCAATTTTAAATCTAAATTAATTAAACCCTAATCTAGTTCCAAATTTTTCAGAGATTTTTTTTGTTTGAATGAAAAAGCAAAAGCATGAGCAATTTAAAGTGATTGAAATCTTATGACAAAAGCACTAAGGTTTCGGAATCCGCACTCACAAATTGATAACAACATAATTTCATGATTTATAATATTCCCCAAAGTTCTCACATATAAATCTTAAGTTTGTTTTACTATTGCTTCAAAGAATTAATCAAAAGATCCCATATATCCATTCATAACCCAAATCACAAAAGAAATCTAATATTCGATCAAATCATTAACTGTATCCGTAAATCACAAGAAAATATCCAATCTTTATCAAAACATCAATTGTATCCAGAGAATAAGTTACAGGGGAAATCCAATTTTTAACAAAGAAAACCAAGCAATCAATTGTATTGAATAATCTTAAATCATCAAGTGTATAATTGAATCACAAAAGATATCCAAGAATTATTCAATCCAATTGATTAGAAGTAAAACAATAAAGCAATTACACCATTAAATTGGGAAATATTACATACATGAAACAAAGTTGTTAATCATAAGTGAAGCTTCATCTTCAACCTTAGTTGAAGGTTTAGCCTCTCATGTTATTGAAAGACAAAACAAGATTGATTGAATTCATAATGTAAAATTGAGTACTTACAAATAAGAATCACAAAGTTGAGATCCAAAAGATAGGAAAACCTTGAACTCCCTTCTTTCTCCTCTGCAATCTTGAAATTCGTAACCTCCCTAACTTATCTGATAATTCCCTATTTATAGACCTAAAACTTAGGGTTTTACAAGTTGAAATCGGATAAAATTCGTCCACGTTTGTACCTTTTAATTACGAGACGATTTTGGAATAGTAAACGTCTGAATTAGGAAAATTATATTTCACAATGAATTGTATTATTTTGAGTTATCTTTCCAATACCACTTGAATCACCTCAATCGGATATGTGAGCGAAAAGTTATAGTTAAAATACTGAAACATGTTAAGAATCTGAATTTGAATCAAATCCGAAATTTTATCCAATCTGAACTTTAATCCAATATTATCTTTAATCCGATTTAACCATTTCTTAGATTTAGTGAAGCTTAACCACATCATCTAGGTCTTCTCAAAGTATGTTTTCTTTCGAAAAATAGTTTTTCTTCAATGACCTACAAAATATTAAAAATACAAAACTAACACACAATTTCAGATATAGTTAAAGGATTAACACAAGTAAATTAAGGGGTCTAAATATGCAATATTTGGCACATATCAGGCGCTGCGATTAATTATGGCCGGGGTAGGATAGGTTTGTGATTAATCTTGCGTGACCATATAGGGACGCTGCTGGCTGCGAAATGTCTTACGAGATGGGGATATCTTGAACCAGCAGAGATGCAGAGGCTATGACAGCTCTAGCTGCTATTCAGCTATGCCATGAAATGGGCTTCGAACAGATATAGTTCCTGGGAGATGCGACGATGGTGGTTGACGCGGTGAACTCCTTGGAGCCGGACTGGAGTAGGAGGGGCCCTCTTATAGATGACATACGCACCAACCTACAGTTTTTCCCCCACTGGACAATAATGTACGTTAGCAGAGATGCAAATCGGATAGCTCATGAGCTTGCGAGACTGGCGATAAAGCAGATTATGGACAATGTGTGGTTCGTAGACCCACCCGCTTGTATCCAGGAACTTATTGCTTTAGAGCAATCTGTACTTATTCCTTGAGTATCAATGGGAAATTCACGTTATTATCAAAAAAAAAAAAAAAAAAAAAAAAAGGCCCCCAATAAAATAAGACTCTCCAAATAACTATAGTATACTTAAGTTTCTTTCTATATATATAAAATAATTAAAGTCCCAATTATGACAAAAAGTTAGTCAATGCCCCAATTATATATTTGAGAAATACTAAGGGTTATTCTAGTATTCTCCTGGTATCCTCTCAACTGTGATATGTCTTTTAAAATTATCGTTAAATTTGAGATTATCATTTAAAAATAATATTATGACCCCAATTATAAAATTTAATTAAGGCCCCAATTAATTAAGTAAATGGTTCTAATTGAGTTATAAATGATAGGAAAATGTAATTTAATTAAGGCCCCAATTATGTTAAAAAAGTTAGTAAGTGCTTTTTAATTAATGGCTCAATTACATATACAAATAATTGAACTCCAATACCCCCTTTTGGGGACATATTTTTTTTTAAAAAAAATTTAATTAAGTTTCAAGATATTAAGACTTTAAAGGAAAAGAAAGAGAAAAATAGAAAGTCACATTAAATGCACTCTTAAAGTAGTTTCTAAACTCATAATTTCACTTGAACATAAACTAACATATTGACTAAGTTCGTTCATTAAAATAATTTTTAAAATAAAGTAACTTTCATCTTGCACAAATTAAATTCTACATAAAAAGAATTATATGTAGCTCAACATAAAATATGACACCTTATGGTGAAATAAAATGTCTTTTATGAATTTTGCAAGTCATTTGGAAAAAAAAAAAAATTAAGAGCAAAAAAACAGAAGAATGATTAAAATTAAAATTGTTTAATTAAATATTTAAATATAAAGAAAGCACTACTAAATTTGTTGGCTATTAAGTTAGCATATAATTATTTCATTTGTAGTACTTGCTTTTTCTATCATTTATAACTCAAAAAATGTTTTCATTGACTTATTCCAAGCAAAGGTATCGTAACTAATGGATGCATTTTCCCCTTATTTTTCTGTCTAATTGAATGCTCCTTCGTAATAGGGGGGATTTTTGTTTTCTGAATTGAAGAAACAATAATGAGAGTAAAAATAAAATTTTATTAATTATAGAAATAAAAGATTGTCTAATTATATGGATTATTATATCTATATATTTTGAAGTTTTTCTTCCTTTGTCATTGGATTATACTTCATTTAATCGTATTAAAGAAATAAATATCACACTTTTGTAATCAATGGGCCAACAGAGTCCTAGTTTTATTTAATTCAGCGATCAATATACACCTCAAAACCTTTGGCCGTCGGCGGCGAAATATGCGGAAAATATCGCGATAATTTGTCGGCGTATCGAAATCGAGATTAAAGGACGGGCGAATCCCAAATCAAACGGGGCGGAGAACAATAAACAGCTACCTCTACGGACATCTCTAAACCTCTCAGAGTCATCGCCACGTGGTGGAACTTGCACGGCCAGATCTTCGACACGTCCTCGACACTTAATTCCCATGGGCCCACCGTATCCCCATCTAGCTGGCTGGCATTTATTGGCGGACTCACCATGAAAGTCGAAACCTCCCTCAACCCAACCACAGTAGCGGTGTACGGCTCTCTCGCTTTCTCTCTCTCTCTCTCTCTCTCTCTCTCTCTCACACACACCCAGACTCGCTCTCCTTTGCACTTTTGGTCGCGTGCGCCCACGCATAGCCACCGCGCTGTTAATATTGCCCCAATAATTCATCGACGTCCTCCTTCTGTCTCTTTCTCTCTCGCTCGCGGTCTCACCCTCTATATTCGTAATCGCGCTTGTGTACTCGCCGGGCCGGGCTCTGGGGCGACCGGAATCGATCTCTAACCGAAAAATCCACCGGATCTCCGATGAGCTTTTAATTCGCAATCTCCCATTTCTGTTTAGATCCGAATGGGGTTATAAATTTTTTTTTTATTGCTCGGATCGAAGCTTTTGGGTAATGCGCGTGGAAATCAGTGTAGTTTTGGTGCAAAATTGGGAAAGGAATCTGTGGGTTTGGAGAGATTTGTGAGAGGAATCAGCGATGTGGGGAAATGGTGCTAATTGAGGCAAGTTTGGGTGAGCTTTAGGTTGGATTTGGATCTTTCTCTATTAGGACATTCTCGCGGTTCCAAGTTTGGTTGTGAATTTAGGGTTTCTTTTTGTTTCTCTTTCTGTTTCCAATTCTTGATCCTAGTACATTAAGAGAATTGGATGAAAACGCATCCTATTGCATGGGGGGAAGAGAAGCGAGATGTGCAGGATAGAGAGGAAGAGTGAAAGGAAGAGTTGTGAATATAAGGAGGAGGAGAGGAGCGAGATGGGTTTGAAGGCAATGGGTGAGAGTAGGGTTGAGAAGCTGAAGAGCTCGATGTCGAGGTCGAGGATGAAGCTGTGGATGATACGCGCCACTACGTCGGTTTTGCTCTGGACCTGCGTTGTGCAGTTGACGGCGTTGGGGGATATGTGGGGGCCTAGGGTCTTGAAGGGCTGGCCCTCTTGTTTCTCCGGGGACTCCTCCGTCAATAATGCCCTCAGCGTCCCGTTTGTTCCGCTGCGTGTTCTTCCACCCAAAAGTGAGCATTTTTGTGAAATTTTGTTTCTGAATTGATTGATTTTACTGGGTATTTTGGATATATTATTATCTGTTGGTTTCTGAATCCCTCAAGTAACGTTGTATTCTAGAAATTATGTCGCTGTTATGGGTTTTTTAAGATATTGGCTAGTCTTAATTGTTTTTCAAAATGACTTTTGATTTTGAGAATGATGATGCGGAGGTTATTTAAGTTCAATTTGTTTCATTTTCATTTGTTAATTTAAGGTAGAGATGATTTTAGGAGATGGGCTTTTCAAAAGCCTTTTGCCATTTTCATTTTGTGACTATATGGGGATGTTGGGATATTTGCATTTATGGAGAATCTTTGTTCTCAGTTCTTTCATGTGATAGAAATTCTGTTGACGCAGATGTGACTGCCCAATAGAATGTGAGTTAGCGTGGTAGCATTTGGAGGTAGAAACTGGTCATCCGGAATGTAGCTATCATATCTGATGCCCCATTTCCGTTAGCTTCAGTGTATATTGAGCTGACTGATGTTGTTCCAAGTTACTGTCATCATAAGCTTGTGACAGATTTTCTGATTTATGAAATACAGTAGAGCAACTTAATGAGTTTTTGCAGATATGTTGATTTCTTTGTATATTCTGTCCTTATGAAGCATTGGCATATCCTTATTTTCTTTATTTTTAATTGTGATTATCAATATTAGACTCAATTGAATTTTGGCGTGTTTTATTTAGGGGTTTATAAGAACAATGGCTACCTGATGGTCTCATGCAATGGAGGACTCAATCAAATGAGAGCAGCGGTGAGTGGTTAGCGAAGCATGCCTCCATTGGCATATGACCTTAGTAATATGGAAAAACGTTCATATCGTAATGAGTCTTATATTTCTGTGTACAGATTTGTGACATGGTTGCTATTGCTAGATATTTAAATGTCACACTTATAGTGCCTGAGCTGGATAAAACCTCCTTTTGGGCTGATCCCAGGTGTGTCAACGTTTCTCTCCTTACATATCTGAAGCTATTGAATGTTGACAAGTTTTAAAAGGATGTATAGCTTTTCTCCCCTCATTTGTGTAGCAGGATTTTGTTTCTTACGTGTCAAATGAATATTTATGAATTAATGTTGCAGTGAGTTCCAAGACATATTTGATGTGGATCATTTCATTACTTCCTTGAGAGATGAAGTTCGAATATTGAAAGAATTGCCTCCTAGGCTCAAGAGGAAAGTGGAATTAGGAACTGTTTATTCCATGCCTCCAATCAGTTGGTCGGACATATCTTACTATCATTATCAGGTTAGTTTTATACTATTGTTTCCTTAGCCCCTTCTGTCAGGCAAGAATATCAGAACATTGCAAGATGCAAAACTTAAATATCATGGAAAATGACTACCATAGCTGGGTTGGATATCCAATCTTTAAACTTAAACGTTTAGATATCTTTTTCTCTTTCGCTTGGTGTGATTCGAACCTAGTATCTACTCAAAACATAGCAACAATTCATCAATTTGTATTCTTATATTTCCTACTTATGATGTTTTCAATTTGTTGAAACCTCTGTTCTCAAAGTAATGGTTATTGTTTGTATTTGTGCCACACAGATTCTTCCACTGATACAGAAGCACAAGGTTGTACATCTAAATAGAACTGATGCTCGACTTGCCAATAATGGCCAACCTTTGGAGATTCAGAAGCTGCGTTGTAGAGTGAATTTTAGTGCTCTGAGGTTCACTTCTCAGATAGAGGAGTTGGGTAAAAGGGTTATCAAGCTTTTAAGGAAAAATGGTCCTTTCTTAGTACTTCATCTTAGATATGAAATGGACATGTTGGCATTTTCTGGCTGTACTCAAGGTTGCAACAATGAGGAGGTGGAGGAGTTGACAAGAATGAGGTGAGCTGTGTGTATTTCTTTAACCAGCTATTGAACTCTGAAAATTTCATTCCATCCTCATTCCATCTCATATTTTACATATTTTTACAGGTATGCTTATCCGTGGTGGAAAGAGAAAATAATAAATTCTGACTTGAAAAGGAAAGATGGCTTGTGCCCTTTGACACCTGAGGAAACTGCTCTTACTCTGAGGGCGCTGGACATTGATCCTAGCTTCCAGATTTATATTGCAGCTGGTGAAATATATGGTGGAGAAAGGAGAATGGCAAGTCTTGCAAAGGCTTATCCAAAATTGGTGAGTAGATAGAGCTGAGGCGAACTCTTTGACTTTTACTACTTGGTTATTATTTATCTTCGTGACTTAACCTATTGTGCTTGGGTTTCTTAATACAGGTCAGAAAGGAGATTCTGTTGGAATCGTCTGACCTTAGGTTTTTTCAAAATCACTCGTCCCAGATGGCTGCATTGGATTATCTAGTGTCACTGGAGAGTGATATTTTTGTTCCTACATATGATGGAAACATGGCAAAAGTTGTTGAAGGCCACCGCAGGTACTGTTTTGTTAAGAGTTCAGTTCTGTTCTGTTTGTGTGAAAATTATGCTGACGTTCCTTAACCGGTATAGTGGTTTCTTTGAATAAAGTAATTTGGAATTTAAATCACCACTGGTTTTGACATCACAATTTTCTGTCCTTTGTCAGTAACTAATTTTTTACATGCTAATTTATTTTAATGGTGTCAAAAGCATTTCATCTCAACTGAGACATCTGTTGTTTATCAATGCTTCAGATTTCTTGGGTTCAAGAAGACAATTTTATTGGACAGAGGACTTCTGGTCGGCTTGATAGATCAGTACAATAGTGGATCACTGAGCTGGGATGAGTTCTCATCAGCAGTGAAGGAAACTCATGCATTTCGCATGGGGAGCCCGAGTAGAAGGTTGGTGATCCCAGACAGACCTAAAGAGGAGGATTATTTCTATGCCAACCCAGAAGAGTGCTTGCCACCATTAGATGAATCATGGAGTAGTACGTGACCATTATGTTTGGAAACTGTGACATTCATCAGTGTTTTCCTACAGTGCTAGCTTTTCTGCCATAGATCTTCAGATACTTTTTCTACACGGAGGTACAATGATAATGAAGGATTTTGCTCTGAAGAGGAGGTGATCATGAAGGTTATAGGGAGTGGTAAAAACTTAAAGAAAGCCTGAGAGGATCTACGGAAAGAGCTGGGGGACATCGTTATCTTTTTCTATATGCCAATAATCCATCCAATTCATGTATAGAAGCTACCCTGCCATTACAGGGTGAGAGCAGATTGATCTGCATTGTACACCGGGGGGATGCAAATATAGATATGGTTTACGCAATGTGGATTCATGGAAGGTTAATTCGTTGGTCTTCCATTTTGTGGTCTTCTCATTTTCTCTAAGCATATATTACATTCTAATTTTATCTCTACACATATCATTGCCACTCTCCTATTTATTGGGTGTACAAAATGCCATGGAATGATAGGGTGCAGTGTGTCGGTGTGTATGTACCTAGTTTCTGCAAACTACTTGATGAATTGCTTTATATGTTGTTCAATTTACTTTCTCACTTTTTGGGTTTTTAAAAGTCTATGAAATAATGCCCGCTGCTTTCATCACTAGGGTGGTTGTCTTTTGCCGCTTTGCCTTGTTCCTCTATTGATGCAACTTTATTAAGACCCTTGGAATTATGGCTTATTCATTTGCTGTCATTCGTAATCCTCTGGTGGTTGGAGTTGTGCTTGTTTATAGGGGTATAAAATGCTTAAATACACTATTTTGTTGTGTAATATGCACGTTTGCTGGTGTCATTTTCAAACTATATATTCGATTCTTCAGCCTAGTTTATTGGAGGAGTAGAATTTCTTTTCTACCAGGAGATTCGGTGAATGATTGCACGTGCTCCTTTTACTTCATTTTTAGCTGGCATGTAATGTAAATTGTAATAGCTTTTATTTATTATTTTATTTTATGTTTTAGAGTTGGAGCCGCGGAATTGCCAAGGACACGCATAAATTGGTTGCGTGATGATAAAGATTTCTCCTTGCTACATTCACTTTATTCTCCATCCATCCATCGATAATGATAAGGAGGACCACCAGAGAGGCCATGAATCAAGTTAATTGATTCATTTGATGCTTCAGCTAGGATATAACTTTTCTTACCCCGATAATTTTGTCTATTTGGGTCTCTTTCTTCTGTGTGGCTCAATAGTAATAGAAGACTGAAGAAAGACAATACAAGAGAGGTAGTGCACAGCTAATTAAAAGTGCATGATTAGGCCAGAACGGCAATAGATTTTAATTAGTGATCCTACTTTATACACACATCAACATAATGAAGTATAACGATTTTGAAGATAATATAATATCTTAGAGATTCTTGAAATAATAGAAGATCTCTGATATTCTATTCTGGAAATAATTGGAGATTTTCGAGATTCTCACTAGCTAATTTTTTTTTAGATTCTAACACAAACCCCTCATGTATCCATCATGTTAGGGCTAGAGAGTTTAATTTTTTTTTTTTTTTTTTTTTTTTTTGGAATCTAGAGTTAATTCTTTATCAAACTTTCTTCATAATTATTTAGAGCTGAAAATAAAGAGTAATTTTAGGTGGCCTACTTATGTCATATTTGTATCCTACTAAGAATGATGTGACTATTAAAATTACCATTGGACTTGTGATTGATCATTATTGAATTTTGATCAAAGAGTGATTTTAATAGCCACATTATTCTTAGTGGGATACAAGTAGAACACAAATAAGCCATCTATAATTACTCGAAAATAAATATGAAAACTTGATTGATCAGTAGTATAGGCTATAATAGGTTCAACCATGATATGATAGGACGTACATCACTTGAAAAACACCTTTCTTGGGTTCAATTTGGAGGATTCAAAGCCATGGGGTCTCCAATCGTTGCTTACCGATGTTTTGAAGTAGGAGAAAAATAAAGAAATAGTTGGTTGGTTCATTAAAGCTTACGGATATCCCAATGCGTTAGTTTCTTTGTTTATATTGAATGATCCGAGAACCACTATTTAATTAATTACTACAATAATCAACCATTTTATTCCAAAATAATGATATTTATGAAACGTTGCTTTCGCAGCACACCACAATCGGCAAAAAGGTGTGTTTACGTAATCAACTTCATAGATTAAACAAATTGGTGAAAATCATTAAAAGACAGCGACATCACTGCTTCAGTTCTAATTAGTAACTTTTATTAATTAAAATTATATCATATTCGTTGTTATGAACGAGGATGACAAAAACTTTGAATATTGTGATGGGTGGTCAAGCAAAGCAAAATCCAACTCTTATTCTAATTGAAGATATACAAACTAATTAAAGCCCCATTTATGACAATAGCCTATCCTCTCTATTTTAAAATTCCTCAATTTTCTCTATTTAGTACATTTTAAAGGGTAGTGTTGTCTAAAAATTTTAATGATGGTAATGCATTAAATGCAATACCCTTCAAAATACACTAAATAGAGGAAATTGAGAGATTTTGAAATGGAGAGGATCCTTTTCCAAGTCGTCCAATGAAATAATTAAAGCCCCAATTATGACAAAAAAGTTAGTTAATGCTCTTTAATTAAGGCCTCAATTATACAAAAAAAAAAAAAAAAGAAAAAAAGAAAAAAAAAATGATATTATGACAAAATTTAGTCTGTGCTC
Organism: Corylus avellana; assembly: GCF_965113065.1. NCBI lineage: Eukaryota > Viridiplantae > Streptophyta > Magnoliopsida > Fagales > Betulaceae > Corylus > Corylus avellana. The sequence continues at coordinate 13,275,931 of NC_142496.1, forward strand.
TTTAATTAAGGCCACAATAAAGGTAAAAGATTGAATTCCAAGATAATAAAACTTTAGATGAAAAGAAATAAAATAAAAAAATAGAAAGTTACATTAATTACACTCTTAAAGTAGTAGCTAAACTCATAATTTCACCTGAACTAACTGAATTTGGATAATTTAAAGTTCAAATGAACCGGAGGGAATCAAATTAGAGTCCTTATAAATACAACTAATTGGATCCCTTCCGGTTCAAATAAAGTGGAAAGGATCCTTGTCCAACTTAACCACCATATTGGCTAAGTTAGTTCATTAAAATAATTTTTAGAATAAATTAAATTTTACATAAAATTAATTATTATAACTCAACACAAAATATGATATCTTTTTTTTAAGGAAAATATAAAATATGATATCGGTTGAAATTAAATGTCTCTTAATAGTGATGAATTTTGTAAGTCATTTGGAAAAACAATTAAGGGAAAAAACGTAAGAAGAATGAATTAAAATTAAAATTATCTGATTAAATATTTAAATAATATAAAAGAAGTCCTACTTAAGTTTGTTGCCTTATGCCTTGACCGCAATTTACACAAATACTATACGTCATAATATGGGTGAAAAAAAATTAAAAACAAATTATATTATTTAATAATTGATGTGATAAATAATATGTTGAGTGACACTTGCAACTAATGTGTGGATCGTGGACATTTCAAAAAAAAAAAAAAAATCCCTCCAGAGGGATTTTTTTTTTTTTTGGTTTTGTTTTTTTGTTCTTTTACCTTTTGATATTGAATTATCGGAACAAGACTTGAGTACATCGAACTTTCACTTGATCCGATGTTTTTCATTCTTTGATCAACACTTGATCCAACGCAAATCATGATTTAGTTATCATGGGCTCATTGGTAAATGTACCATTAAAATAGTTCAATGGTAAGGGAATATCGAAATCTTAAATTCAGGCATTGTTATCCAAGTAAAACACAAGGTAGGCCATATTCAAAGTTTTTATTGTTTTTGCTTCTCAATGGAATAAAAGGCGAGAGAAATGCAAAGTATGTTTCTCACATAAATATTTCACATGGCCCATATTCACCACAGATATATTCTAAATGCCCCTACCAGGCCGTCCTTGCTATCACCAAAAAAAGTCAAAAGTCAAATATTATTTTATATTTAATTCCTTTTGAATATATATATCAGAAGAGGAGAATTTTAACAAACGCAGTATAACATTATTTCCTCTAAGTTGACGAATATTCTTTTTCGTTGAATTGAATTTCTATAAATAGAAAGCTGATCCCAATTCCAGCTTCACTCTCAACCCTGTCTCAGCAATGCACATTGGAAACAACCACGCACTTGGCAGCCACCTGAATCTTGTCTTCCCTTTACCAATGGGATCCATTTCAAATGGAGGCATGATGCACATCATTCTCTTAATCATCTTTTAACTATACATTTTTACAAATCTAATGGATTTATCATTGAATTTATAGACTCATGTGGGTCTCACAAAAATTCAATAGTAAATTCACCCATTTGCTATACGAAGATGGTTGAAAGAATGATTTTTATCATTTCTCCTTTCAATGAGATATCTATCCTCTACCTTTCCCAAATCCATTTGGTTCCCATTCTTTGTTGAAAAAACCTATTAGAATTTTGTAGATATGAGGTCGGAGACACAATTTTTGTAACGCCCCCCAAAACTAGCCTTGGTCAGCCTGGTAGGGTTACTAGCAATTACTCCAGTTTAACCAACTGGTGGCTAAATGGGGAACCACCCCTTTAAGCATTATCAAAGTTAATGCATAGGAAGGTGAAATAAATCTGAGAAGTCTACAATCATTACAGAGACAAGTATAATCCTCAAATTAAAAGACATGGAGCACCTAACAATATAAAGCAAGCCTGATAACAACATGAAGATCTTAAGGTAAAGTCTGTAGTGGCAACTATGTCACGTCTGGGTCCTAGAAACAGGCTTCCTATAAGAGTAATAATCACATAAATGTAACGACTTCATAAGTAAACCTCACAAATGGGGTATGACATGAGCCTATTGTAATTAAGCAAAAATAAACATGCAGTTTTGGTAAACATTTGAAAGGAAGTGTTGTCTCAGTTAATACACCAAGGAGAGGCATCGAGCGCACCAAGACTGGCACTCGAGTGCAACTACGCTTGAGCCTAGTAGGCCTAAGATCAAGCGCACCTACGCTAGAGCAGAGGCGTAGCAACGCACGCGCACAACTGCGCAGAAGAGTGTTCCACTTGCGTTAGTGCGCTCGAGCGCATTGGCCATGTGATCGAGGGCACCCGCGCCCACGGTCAAGCAAGCAGCATTCAAACACTGCACCGCAGAAGAGGAAAAATACATGCCCGAGTGCGCTCGAGTGCACGTACCTGACTTCGTGCTGATTTTTAGGTTAAAACCTCAGAAAACCCTAGACTAAGTATATAATAAAAGAACACAAAATTTCAGAAAAAAGGGGGGGCCTACTAGGGCCGAAATTGGAGAGAATATGAGCAAAAAGGCTAGGGTTTTCTAGTTTTTGGCGGCTTTCAATTTGAATTTTCTCATTGTAAGTTTCTCAATGTCTATGGATTCCCATTTTGTTGTATTTTCTCTCAATTCCATGAGACGCTAAATCCCCAACTAAGTTTGAGGATGAAACCATCAACAGAACTGCGGTCTTGATGTGAAAAAAGCAAAGTTTGAGAAAAAAAAGCCATCAACAGAAGTGGGATCGAGCGCACAACCCTACGCTCAAGCACATGTGCGCTCAAGTGCGCCCCTGCCTATGACCAAGCAAGTAGCGCCCAAGAACTATGCCCCAGGAGAAGAAATACATGCTCGAGTGCGATCGAGTGCACTTGTCTGATCTGGCGCCCTTTTTTAGGTTAAAACCCTAGGCAAAGCCCTATAAATAGAATAGACTTCAGAGAAAATTAACGAGGCCGCAGAGTACGGAATTTCAGAGTAGAGAGAAGAGAGCTTAGGGTCTTCCTAGCTTTTGGTGTTCTCAACTTTGGAGTTTTTAATTTGTAAGCTTCTCAATTCTCCATGTATTCAATTACTCTTGTTTTATTTTTCAGCTCCATGAGAGGCTAAACCCTTAACTAAGGTTGAGGATGAAGTCTCACTTATGATTAGAAACATTATTCTCATGTGATGTAAAATTTTTCAATTTAATGAGTTTGATTTTCCATTTGTTTTACTTCAATGCAATTAAGTGGGATGATTCTTGGATATCTTTTGTAATTCAATGATACATTTGATGATTTAAGATAGTTTCATTTAATTGATTGCTTGGTTTTCTTTGTCAAAAAAATTGGATATCCCTTGTGATTTATTCTACAGATACAATTGATGATTTGATTTAAATTGGATATCTTTTATGAATTACGAATACACTTGATGATTTAATTTAAATTGGATATCTTTTGTGATTTATGCAAAGAATGGATACATGGGATGGTTTTGATTAATTCTTTGAATCAAAAGTAAAACATACCTAAGATTTTTGTTGTGAGAACTTTAGAAATATTATTGATCATGAGAATATGTTGCTATGACTTTATGAGTGCGGATTGCGAAACCTTAGTACTTCGTCACTTGATTTCTTTCACTTTATTTTACTTATGCTTTTGATTTTATATTCACAAAAAAAAAAAAAAATCTCTCATCTTTTGGATCTAGGTTAGGGTTTGATTGATTTAGACATAATTGCTTTTAAAAAACACAATTCCCTGTGGGATCGATCTCGCACTTGCAACACTATATTGCAAACGATTCATGTACTTGCGAGTATTGTTGTCCAAATATCGACCTAAATTAATAGGCAAATAATTGTACGTTTTACTCGCAAGTGCACAAGATCAATATAGTAGTACAGCGTTCAAGTACGAGATCATTCCCACGAGGATTGCTAAATTTTGCTTAAAATAAATTCCGTAAGTAAAATAAAACAAAAATTGATTTTGAGTTGATAATTATAAAAAGGTCGGGCTTTGATATCCACCACTAATTATGCTTATATAATATAACAATATGCCAATGCTTTAATCATGTTATGCATACCTAATGTTTGTCATCCTAAGGGCATGAGTGCATACTCCTTAAGCTATAGATTTCCCTAAGCAACGAGTTAGGCATGAGTGTATACTCTAACTCTTTTCTTTCTCAAAGGATTTAGCATGGGTGTATACTAAGTTGTTCTTTAAGAAATCATGAATCTATGGAAATCGACAAACACATGGAACCTAGGGCGTGGGTGTATACTCCTGGTTTTCCATGTTGCTTAGCCCAAGAACCTGGTGTGGATTTCTTTTGTTACCCTTACTAAACCCAGGACTTGGTCATCCAAATTGATTTAATTAACTAGTCCATACCACATGCATATGTTGATCAGACAAACACATATGAGGATTTCAAGAAAACAGGAACTAATCAAGTTAAATATCACAACATGATCATCACAAAGGTGCCAATATTGAAATATTAAATAAACATAATTAGGTCTTCAATCTAGCCCTACTAAGTAAATTAGTTATACATGAGTTTGATGTTAAAAATCTTCATAAAATAAAATAGAAAGGAAAAAAATAAACCTGAAACTTGAACTTGAAGAGCTCCAATTCTTCTCCTTGAAAATTGTGTGTCTATTCGAAAGGCTTAAGGGTCTATGTATAGGCTTTAAGAACACTCTAGAAACCCTAGAAATTGCAGCTTTTGCGTTCTAAGTCGCCTAGGGTTTTGAAGGGTTGAAAAGATGAACTTTCCGGAATAGGGCGCTGCTGACTTGCTCCTCACGCATGCCTTGCGCTCGTTTGGTCCTCTTGTTTGTAGTGCGCATGATCACAATTCCCGTGCAATCGATCGCACTACCAGAGCTTTCAACTTTTCCCAAAATTGCTCTTTAAGCCTTATACTTCCAAAATTGCTTCCTTTCCAAAAGCCTACAAAAAACATAGAAAACACATAACAAAACTAAAATGGCATAAACTAACAAAACTATGGAATTAACAAATATAAATTAAGGGCTAAAATATGAATATTTTGGCACTTAACACACCCCTAAACTTACATATTGCTAGTCCCTTAGCAATACGAAACTAAAAACTAAATGGAAAAACAGAAAACAAAAAGATAATCCCATCTTTCGTGAGATGTACGATTGCATTTAGCATATGCAACAAGCCTTTTAAACCTCTAGGAGTTTCCTAGAGGACGAGTGAAGTCTCGTGAGGGTTTTCTAGGAATGTTACCCACAAACATCATGCAAGAGTTCATGTTATTCAAAAATTAGGGTATCATTCAAAACCATGATTTTCATTCATTAGCAAGCTTAAAAAGATAAACTCCATCTTCACAATGAATTGGAATTTTAAAGTTTAATTACTTACAAAAGGACATGCTGAGGCATCACAAGTTTGAAATAGTGTAAAGTGAACTAGCACATAAATATGAAGCTTCCAATTATTTCCAATGTGCAATGTCTCAATATCTCAAAGTTCACTGAAATCCCTATTAGAACGAATAACTATGGCATATTTTTCTTTTCCTTTTTTTTTTTTTTTTTTTTTTTTTTTTTTTTTATATTCTTCTTCGTCAGGTTGTACAATATTTGGTTCCCTTAAGCATTCTAATTGACCCATGTAACAAGTGTTAAGTCAATGACTCCCAAACTAGATGGTTTTATGGCATTAGGTGTAGAGATACCCCTAGGACTCAAGTAAAAAAAGGCTACAAAATCAAACTAACTATGGCATTAACCAAATCAAAATTCTTTACCTTTTGACGTGAACACTCAATGCTTTGAGACAAGAGGTCCAGTTACTTAGTGAAAAGCTTATCAATGATTATTATTATTATTATTATTATTATTATTATCACACACACACACACACATATATATATATATATGCCAAAGTATCCATCTAATAATTCATCCAGTTTCACCCAAGACATAGAAACACACATGAGACTTTCATGTCATACTCCACAAATTATGCGCTAATGTGCTTGTGTAAGATCAGATCAAACATGTGAATTCTCAATTGTCCTAAGCAAGTAACCAAACTAACAAATTCTATCATCAGATCATGTGTTCAAAATTTTAAGCTCACCAATGAAATCAAATCACAATTCTTTTAGATCAACCAAAATCTTAAGGCAAACATGAACATGCATATATTTTTCTTCTTTTTCTTCTTTTTTTGTTTTTTGGTTTTTTTTTTTTTTTTTTTTTTTTTTCAAACAACGAAACTAAAAACAAAATGAAACTGGGACAAAGTGTGTGTAAAGTGTTCCCATACCCCCAAACTTAAATTACTCATTATCCCCAATGTGTTTATAACATGGAAATAATTTATCCGGGATATGGACAAAACTGTCTGGAAGAGCATGGCTCATAGCACACCCCCAAATTTGAATCGAAGCACACTTGTCCCTGAAAATAAAACACTAAAACAAATAAAAAGGAAACAAAACAAAACTAAAGATAAACATAAAGATTAATTGAAAAACCAATAGAAAAATAACAGGATAAACTATGGGGTGCCTCCCATGAGCGCTATGTTTAACGTCTTCAGCCAGACTGTTGTCCCCCTCTCATTGCTATCCCGAAAAAGATGCTCTTGATGGTGGTTGCAATCGATTTAGAATGGACCGTTACAGCTCTTCTAACTTAGTTAATCTTTGGTCTGTCGAGACTTTCTCCTCCCGAGCCTCCTGTCTTTGATCTACTAGCTCTTGCCGGAGTGCTGCCACTTCTTCATTGATAGAACGATATTGTACTACGGGCAGAGTGACAGTCGCCTCCCCTTCTCCTGCTTCCTGCTCAGCTGCAAGTTCATCTTCTGCCATAGGCTCTGCCTCGAACTCCTCCACCTCGACGGCTGGTGCTTGAGGTACCCTGGGCATGTGTGAAAACCTTGATTCCATTGTCGAATGCCAAACCGCGGGGTCTTGGTGACTGGGTCATCTGTTGAGGTGCCCTTTATGCCATTTTTCCGAAGTATGTGAGTGAGTAAATATGGAAAGGGCAGCCCCCATGAGTGGGTGTTCTCAGCTCCCCCTAAATGCACCCAATTCCATAACTTGTGAATTTGGTTCCAAATAATTGCAGGAAAGGCGTAAAGTGTTTGTAAGAATAGATCTCCCCTTTGGGTTTTGTGTCCCAGGGGAAAGGCATTGCGATGCAGAATAGAGTCTACAAGCCAGAGTTGTGGAGGCAGATTGGCTCTGCTGCCGGCATTATTATGTGTGTCTGCAAACTGCCTGTGACACATGTCCGCAATTATTTCCGCAACATAGAATCTGGGAGGTTGTGTTGCAAGCTGTGCTTCCTCTAGAGGATGCTCAAAATTGCACTGTAGAGCACTGGCAATGCCGGCTGAAGTCACCTCAATATCTTTGTTGTGAACTATTAAGAACAGGATACCTGGCCTGGTGCAATCGAAAGACAGATGCTCATAAAACTCTGCTATCAATTTCTTGTATGAAGTGGAGGTGACGGGCTTGAACATTTTCTTCAGCCCTTGGCATTTCAATTCTACAACCGCCCAGCGAGTAGCTTCAAGGTTTTAGAAGTCTTCTCGAATTGCAAATGTTGTCTCAAACCGAAGCTCCCGCTCCTCAAAAGTGGGTGGGGGAGGAAGTGGCTTGGGTTTCAGAGACTTGAGAGGATGAAACTCGAGCTTTAGGCATTGTGCAGCTTGGGTCAAGAATTTTGTCGAACACTTGGTGTGCGGTATCACAAGCTAGACTGCAAAGCCACAGCAAAAATGGGCCAACCCCCTGCAAAACAGAGAAAACCAACCACATAAGCAATCCCTGTGAGGAGAAACACCTACAGATTGCTTTTTAAAAAAACAAAATTGGGAAAAATGGAAGTGGGTAAGAATGGGGGTTGGGGTGGAGATGGGTGATGGGGGAATGGGCTGTGACTGCTGTGTGGTAGTGAGTGGTGGCTGGAGGGTGAACGATGACGTGGAGGTTCGGTGGTGGTGAGAGAAAGCCGGTGGAGGTGAGTTGGTAGTGTGCAGTGTCGGCTGAATGAGGGGAGGGGGGCTGGTGGTTCACGGAGCAGAAGGAAAGAGTGACAGGGGAAAAAAATGACCTAAAATAGGTCACGTGACCCTCTGCCCAAGTGTGCTCGATATTTAAATTAAATCATCCAATGTATCCGTGCTTGGCACAAATCAGAAAGGATATTCAATAATTTAACCAAATAAAAACCATGCAATCAATTTAAATGAAAGAATTCAATTAATTGAATAGAAATAGAACAATCAGAACTATAACTCATATAATCGGAAAAGTATTGAATTACATTAAAATACTGTTGCTAATCATCTGTGAGACTTCATCCTAAACCTTAGTTGAGAAACTAGCTACACATAATTATAAAAATAAACCATACAAACAAAATGATAAACATAAAGGAAAGATTAAACCTAACAAGAGTGCCAGTGTGCTTGATTGGCCTTGGCCGAATGGGAGAGAAAACTCCCAATTCTTGGTTGTGGCTCCTCGTTTACGTCCTCTCTCCAGCCTGCCTCTAGCCTTCCAGCCTCCTTTTTTCGTTTCTTTCTTTTCTTTTTATAACCCTTTTCCTAAGGTTTTTGCTAAAAAGGGTGCTAGGCAGAATTGAGCAAATTTTGCAACGCTGGCAGCTCCGTCCAGACGTGATTTTCCCGTGTGCGCTCGAGCGTGTGATCAGTGCACTCGAACGCACGTCCGTCCGGACGGGAATTTTCCCCATCCGGACGAGCACTTCTTGATGGCCTTTTCCAGCACTTGCATTTCTTTCATTTAGTCCGCAATTTTCCCTTAGCAACCTGCAAAACATTAAAATCACAAACTCACAAAAAAAAAAAAAAAAAAAGATTAAAATACAACCAAGGGATTAACGAATGCAAATTAAGGGGCTCAAATATGTAATATTTGGTACTCATCAGTCATCTTACAAGACTAGGGCTAAACTATCAAGAACTATGAACTAAGGCTCTGTTTGTTTTGATGTCATCTTTCCCATTGGAAAATACTTTCAGCGAAAATTATTTTCTCGAAAAATTATTTCTTTGAAAACATTTTATAATCATAAATTTATACATTTTGTTCATTCAATCATATTAAACTTTAAATTACTATAATGTCCTGACTAGCTGCTAGCCGTGACTTGTCTAGCTCCTGCGACTCCTGCCAGTCCCGATTGGGTCATGGCGAAGTCCCAGTGGTGGTCTAGTTGGGTCTTAGCGAGTTTTGACTTGGTCCCGGCAAAGTCTCGGTGGTGGCTTAGTCTGGTCCTTATGAGTCCCGACTGGGTTAGCAGTGTCCCGATTAGGTCCCAGCGGGGTTCTAATTAGGTTCCAGTTGTGTCCCGATGGTGCTCGGTCGGGTCTAGGTGGTGTCCCTACCTGGTCTCGTTGAGTCCTGACCACGTAGCGATGAAGTCTGGGCAGTGGCCCGGTGAGTCCTGATCGGTCTCGATGGATTCTAGGTCGAGTCCCGACTAGGTCTCGACCAGGTCCTGGCTGTGGACCAATTCCAGTGGGTCTAGACCGGGTCTTAGCATGGTCCTGACGATGGCCCGGTGAAGTCCTGATGAGGTCCCTGTGACGTTTAGGCTGGTATTGTTGTTTTGAGAATAAGATACTCAAACTCAAAAAAATGTTTTATGGTTTTAAAAAATGAAAACTAGTTTTCGAAATTAAAGAGGCTTTTTTGGACAAACTGAAAATATTTTCCGTTGACTTTTATTTTTCGTCGTACCAAACACCTAAAAATGTGGAAAAACATTTTTTAGAAATCATTTTACGTGGAAACAAACGGAGCATAATCTAACAAGCCAACATTTCATACGAGAAGGTGCTGAATGAATTTCCCAAATGAATACAAGGGCCATTATAGAATAACAACCCAACCATCTAACTGAGTTATCCAAATCTGTTAGCCCACTTGCATGATAGCTCAGCCCAATACAGTTATATCAAACTCACATGAGCCCACATACTATAAACCTATACTAAGCTTAGTCCATGTGCGTTTGCCATGTAATCTATTTGACATGTAAACTTGTTACAAGCTTGGATATTATAAAGGCATGGCTTTGACTATATGTATAGTTATACATGGTCATTACTCCTTGGGGTAAGAATGAAGAAAGCCAAACCAGCCACTACAAAAAAATTAGCTTTTAGTGACGTGGCAACCGTTCATTAGTTATTGCCACGTCACCATATTGTGACGTGTGAGTTACTGACACGTTACCAAAATGCTTACTAACGTGTCATTTTCCACATGTCACCAAATGGTGATGTGTGGAAAATGCCACGTTACCATAAGATGACGTGTTAAATGGACACGTCATCTTACGGTAACGTGTCATATTGACTCGTTACCATGTTGTGACGTGTCAACTTGACACGTTACCATATGGTAATGTGTCAGGATGCCACGTTACCATTTTTGTAACGTGTTGAATTAACACGTTACCATTTGGTAGCGCGTCAACTTAACACGTTACAATTTTGTAACGCGTTAAATTGACACGTTACCAAAATTGTTAAAAAATTTTAAAAATTAAAAAATAAATTGTTTCAGAAATTTGATGATAAAAAAATTGTTTCAATGACTCCTTGCAATATTTGCTAGATGAGAAGTGCTCTATATAAGTGTTGAATCTTGTAAACAGTCATTCGATTTTGTTGACATTCATTCTATTATTATTATTATCAAATTTAGTACGTGTATTAATAATTCAAACTATAATAAGTTGTAAAAACTTGAGGCATATATATTATAAATTTAGAGAGAGTGATGAGTTGTTAAACATACATAGAAAAAAGAAATGGGGGCTTAGGACTTTGTGGCAGGCAGATCATGATTGCATGCAATGCTATAGTTAAATTTAGTGACTCCTCAGCAATCTGATAGAGTAATTATGAAAAGAGCTAGATTCTTAATAACCCTATCAAATAACCAAAGGGAACTGAATGCAAGCACTGAATATGGTGGAAATATGCACGCCATATTTTAAGTAAACATGAAATAATTAAACTTGAGCAATAAATTATAAAGTTTATATAAACTAATGAAATAAATAAACAATTCAATACTATCATACTTTATAATAATTATAAAGTATATATGATAGGTTTTTTACTTACTATATTGTCATATTTTAAGTTCTTTATATTATGGTTTATGTTTTGCATTATATTAAATTACGCATATTTAAATATATATATATATATATATATATATATCAACTTATCAATTACTAAGCTTAATATAAAGCTTAATAATTGCAAGTATATATTAATATAAAGGTTTATATCAATTATAAAGCTTAAGCTTTATAGTATATATTAAGCATTAAATTGCAAATGTAATTTATTAAGCTTTATATTAAATATTAAGTATATTTAGCTTAATATTTAATATAAAGCTTAATAAATTAAAATATAATTAAGCTTTGTATTAAATATTAAGTATATATATATATATATATATATATATATATATATATATATATTATAGTAACGTGCCACATGGCACGTTACAAAAGGTAGTAACGTGCCTTATGTGGCACGTTACTATTGGCCTCGGGAAGACGCACCAAGCTGGCCGTGGCAACTTCTTCTTCCTCTCCTTTTCTCTTTTTTCCCCCCTCTTTTCTTCTCCCCCGCGCGTAGTACTTCCTTTCCTCTCTAATCTAAATTTTTCTCTCTTCTTCTCACATAGCCACCTTCTCTTCTTTCACCTGCATGCGAACTCAGCTTCTACTTCTGATTTTGTAGCCGGCCAGCTCAGCTCTTCCTCCTCAATTAGCCACCACCGCCTTCTCTCTTCGCCAACGAACTCATCTCTGGCCGGCAACTCATCGGCAACTCAACTCTCACACATTTTTGGGCCATCTCCCACCTCATCATCGATCAGGTATATATATATATATATATATATATATATATATATATTTTTTTTTTATAGTGTATATATTGATATTTTTTTTCTCTACAGTGTATATATATATGAACAAATTTTTTTGTTTGCTGATTAACTTATTAATTTGTTTGAAATATATGATTTTTAGGGTCCCATGTTTGTATGATAGGTACGTAAGTAGGAATGTAGGATTGTTCAATATGAGCATGCATGCAAAATATTTATATCTACATTTTTAGGTAAGTAGTTTGAAATTAGCTAGATTTTTTTATTTTGTGTAGGTTTTACAAACCTATTATATAAATGATTACAAAAATAATAATAAAAAAATAGAGAATGCAAAAAAAAAACCTACCTAGCTAGTTAGATGAATTTTATTGAGGGTTCCCATATAAAGTTCAAATTATGTAACTGTATTTTTTTTAAAAAAATTGCAACAAAAACATAACTTAAATTTATTTTATTTAGGGTCCTCGTAACAAATTATGCTTTTCAATTTGTTTTATATAATTTGGTTTAGGTTTTGCAAATTTAGATTCGAGTACATGTTATTAAATAAACAACGAACATAGATTTTTTTTTTTATGTACGGTACCCATGACAAGTGCTTTTAATTTTGTATTATAATGTGGTTTAAGGTTTGGAAATTTAGATTTCATAAATTACATAAAATAGATTATAAGGATAATAAAAAAAAAAAACCTATAGGACACAATCAGAAAACAAATAACTAACCTATATTTATTTTATTTAGGGTCCAAATATATACATAACAAATGCATTTACAAAAATTGGCCACAACATACATAGATTTAACTTATTTAGGGTCCCCGTACCAAATGCATTTAAGTTTTGGGCTTCAATTTTGTGTTGGGTTACGTGCAAATTTATTTTATGTAAATATTAAGCAAAAAAAAAAAAAAAAAAAAAACAGAAAAGGGAAAGAAACGAATAACAAAAAGGTAATGAACCTAGCTTTACTTATTCATTTTTAAGGTCCCCATGGGCCATACTAATGCATTTCTATTTAAGTTTAGGGTAATTCTTATATATTTATGTTTCTAATGTACATAGTAACACTATGGACAAGAGTTGGATGAAGAAGTCTAAGGGTACGAAGGAATACAGAGACGGATGTAGAGCATTTGTGGACTTCGTAGTTAGGAACTGTGACACTCCAAACAAACTTATTGTGTGCCCCTGTAAGACGTGTCACTGTAACATGAGACACCCCCCAGGTTTGGTATACGACCACTTGACAGGGGGGAAAGGAATGTGGCCCCAATACAAATACTGGATTTATCATGGCGAGAGGCCTGTTCTAGCTCCAGTGGAAGACTCGAATTCAGTACGTCCGGCCATAGCTGCGGGTGCAAGCACTGAATAGGGTGGAAATATGCACGCCATGTTGCATGATGCATTCGGCATGCACGAAGTCAGAGATGACAACAGTGAGCCTTGGGTTGAGGTGTATGGAGAGGAAGAACACATTGTGCATGACGAAGCCGATGGAGGTGAAGTACGAAAGTACGAGAAATTGCTTAAAAATGCAGACAAACTGCTTTATGATAAGACCAAACATAGCAAGCTGAGTGCTACTGTACATCTGAACAATTTGAAGTGTGTGGGTGGAGTTAGTAACATGATATTCTCGTGTTTCCTTGAACTAATCAATCAGTTGCTGCCTGCAGATGATGGAGCTTTGCTAGTTAATACATATGAGGCCAAACAGTTTCTAAAGGACATGAGACTCGGGTATGAGAAGATTCTGGCTTGTCGCAATGATTGTATATTGTTCTGAAAGGGCAATAAGGACTTAGATTCATGTGTTAAATGTGAAAAATCTAAGTGGAAAGACGAAATTCATTTGGATGAGGATGGCCACCCCATATCGTTGAGTAAGAGACGTCCAGTCAAGGTTTTACGGTGGTTTCCCATCATACAACGATTACAGAGGCTTTTTATGTTAGAGCATATTGCACCCTATATGTGGTGGCATGCAGAAGGCCGCACTAAGGACGGCGTATTGAGGCATCCAGCCGACGATGAAGCAGGGAAGTCATTCGACAATTTATATTCGGAGTTTTCAACGGATAGTAGGAATGTAAGACTTGGCCTAACCTCGGTTGGATTTAATCCTTTTGGGAACATGAGCACATACTACAGTACTTGGCCTGTAATGCTTGTACCGTACAACCTGCCTCCTTGGATGTGCATGAAACAGGCGTCTTTCATATTATTTCTGATTATTCTAGGTCCAAGTTCACCTGGAATGGATATAGATGTCTACATGCAACCATTAATTGAGGAATTACAGTAACTATGGAGTGTGGAGGTACGGGCATTTGATGTCTCCTTGAAAAAGAATTTCATGCTTTGAGCGCAGCTGATGTGGACAATTATTGACTTCCCGGCATCGGGCGGCATATGCAGACTTGTTTAGGTGGCCTACAAGGGGTGGAAAGGCATGCCCTTGCTGTATGCATGCAACAAGGTCCAGACAGTTAAAACACGGTAATAAGTCTTGCTTTATGGGGCATAGGCGATACTTGCCCATCGATCATCTGTAGAGGCGGAAGAAAAAGACATTTGATGTTAACCACGAACTAGAATGTGCTCCTGATGTGCCAGATGAAGATAAAATCCTAAAACAGTTAGAAAGGATGGTATTTGGGGATGAGCGCGCCGGTAAGTCAGTTAACATTGATAATTCACATGCAAAGAGGAAGAAGACTAATAATGTATTGTGGAAGAAGAAAAGTATTTTCTTTCGATTGCCGTACTGGAAGGATAATTTATTGTGACACAACCTTAAGTGATGCTCATAGAGAAAAATGTGATGGACAATATAATTGGCACAATACTTGACATTAAGGAGAAATCGAAGGACAATCTTCAAGCCCGTAAAGACTTGCAAGAAATGGGTTTGAGACATACATTTCATCCTTTCACGGGTGATGATGGGAGAATCTATATGCCTCATGCTTGCCACACGATGTCGAAAGAGGATACAACTAGTTTCCTAAAAGTGCTTCAAAATATAAGGGTACCAGACATATATGCTTCGAACATTTCCCGATGTATAAAACATCAGGACCGGACGAAGTCGGGTTTGAAGAGTCATGATAGTCACGTATTGATGCAATAGCTTCTCCCAATTGCATTGAGTGGATCACTGTCCGATAACATGGTTAGACCTCTGGTTGAGATGTCTGCATTCTTTAGTAGAATATGTTCAACGGCGTTGACCCAAGAGGATATGGCCCGACTTGAGGCTGGCATCTATGTCACCCTATGCAAGATCCCCAGTTTTCTCACCATCATGGTTCATGTTATGGTGCATCTTGTCCATGAATACCGACTCGGTGGACCGGTACAGTATAGGTGGATGTACCCGGCAAAGAGGTAAACTTTCCTGTAAAAAACTAAAATTAAAATGTTGTTGCCCTTTATTTATTTAAAAACAATTATTAGATGTAATAATTGACTAGTTTTGATATATAGGAGCCTCGGGGGGTTCAAATGTACTGTGCGCAATAAAGCGGCTCATGAGGGCTGCATTGCGGAGGGCTTCATAGCAACCAAGTTGGTGACATTCTGTTCGATGTATTTAGAGAACGCACCAACATTTCACAATAGGCCGCAACGAAACCCGGGTGGGCCTAAAGGGGCGGCAACCCAAGTCGTCCTCGACCGACTCATGTTGACACAGATTCACCGTTACATTATGTTTAACTCAGATGAGTTCCTCCAGTTGCGGATGTGAGTATTGTGTAATCAAGATATGCATGTTCATATCCTGCAACACCGTTAATTGTGAATTGTAATTAATTGATTTTATTACATTATGTAGGATGCACAAAGATTCGATAAGGCAAACTGCAAATAGGGGGCGAATGACGGACGATCAGTTGGAAACCCAACATTTTGAGCAATTTTGCAATTGGTACTGTGACAACGTAAGACTAATGTTATGCACACCTTGTAAATTTCAAAATGTTTCCTCATCGTACTAACTACATTTCACCATTGTATATGACTCGCAGATAGATAGTTCGGACGATCAACACAGGAAGGATATGGGTGACAAACTAGTAATGCATTATAGAGGGCTGATGGTCTCAACAGTCCAATATAACAGATATGTGGTCAATGGCATGTTCTTTCGCACTGTCGCACATGATGAGGGAAAGAGGTCTCAGAATAGTGGCGTGTGAGTGCCGACTGTTGATGGCGAAACATACTACGGGAAGATAACTCAAATACTTGAGGTAGAGTATTACGACAGGACAAAGTATGTTATGTTCGAGTGTAATTGGGCGGACAACACAAGGGACATGGGATACAAGGTGGATGAGTATGGCCTAACGCTTGTCAACTTCAAAATCCTTGTCTATAGGGGGAAGTTGATTAGTGATGAGCATTATGTACTAGTTTCCCAAGTGGACCAAGTTTTTTACGTCGAAGATGAAAGGAACCCAGATTGGGCTTGCGCGGTGAGGATTAAATGTAGAAACGTATACGACGTTGGTCAGAGTCAAGCGCCTCATGATGATCATGCCAACTATCACGAAAGTGAGCCACTCATTTTAAACAATAATCACCTAAACGATCCGCATAATGACATCCAATAAGTCCGACCCGGCTTCGCACCAATCGAAGTGTATGTCATTCCATATAAATTAAATATTGTACATTGATTGGTTTGTTGTTATTAATTTGTACATTGATTGTTAATTTTTCTTCATATAAGCGGTGAATATTTCTTACACTATACACATAACTAATTGGGTACGTGTTGTATTTCGTAGGTAGATATGAGTACTCGGGAGAAGACAAGAGGATGGAGGACACAATCTTGTGGGTCGAGATCGCATCATGCCCTTACTTACAGTGAGTCGTAGGAAGCTGCTATGCTTCTTAGGCAGTAATCAGGGTATCGACCCATACTTTCACAACATGTGGAAGGGCATACATCTGCAAGACACGATTATGTTTTCGACATTCCCGACTCTTCGATTGATTTTGGCCCGGATTTCCTTGACCCATCCCGTCCGACATGCCTTACCCAGCTAGGGTATCGATGTGAGCCTACTCCTCGCGACTCGGACGAATCCCCACGTATGCCATCCTCGCCACCCACATTGACCCAGTTGGGTATATTGCCGCATGGCTATTTCGATCGGCCACCACACAGTAGTGCACGTGTGGATGATAGTGAGACACAGGCCCTCGATGACATGGATGATGAGACAGGTGACGTGCACAATCAGTAGCACAATGACCCTACTTGGCCAGTATTGGCTATCGACCAGGTTCGCACGATAGGTATGTATGTATGCTATTCTAAACCATAAATATGTACATATTTATGCATGATGGTACATGTAGTTAATTAGTACATAAATTCAAATAATATTTGTTTTACCATTTGTGTGTTAATACTTCATCATTGCAGATAGCCAGAATAACTTTGAAGTGTTGACCGTAAATGACTCGCATAAGTTGTGGGACATTCCCAATGGGAAAAGGATCGTCATGGAGGATAATGACGCGTGGCAGCCTATAGGACTAAGCGGCTCAAAATTTAGACGGATGATGGGCAAGACTTGCATGAGCGAGTCATTTATCAGGCTATCCGACGACTGGAAGGAGGTACCAGAAAATAGGAAGGAGGATTTATTTGAGTCATTGATGGTAAGTGTAGATTAGATGTTCTTAATTTATAATATATAGCATTTTTATATTAAATTGTTTTTAAAACAACCAATGCTTTAATACCCTAGTTTTTACTAATGCAGAATCACTTCTACATCATGCCTGGGTCAGATATGACGGAAATAAAAAAAGTTGCGTTCAGAGACATGGGCAAGAAGCTGAAGCTTTTGAGGCACAAGTTAAGGAAAAAGCTCATGATTCAGAGCGGCGATATTGATGCGATAGTGGTAGCGAGGATGGGCCAGACAATTTCAAAGTACAACCCCGCAGACGTGGAAAAATTGTTGGTGAAATGGTGTGATCCCGCTTATCAAGTAGGTCACTTCAAACTATTTGTGTTTCATTAATACACCATTGTTCGATGGTTTAGCTATTAATAACGTCTACATGTTGTGTTTGTAGGATTATTGTGTGCACATGAAAGACATACGAGCAAGGAATCAAACACCACACTACATCGGCTCGAAGAGCTACGCAAGGGTGGCACATGAAGACTTACTACTCTAATTTACCATAACTATATCTAGGTGCCATATATTGCGTAGTATATATACGAATGTTTCCTTGATGGTTTGAACTTATTGCGGGTAATTACTTCGGGTAAGGCTCCTACGCGAGCGAAGAATTACATCAAGACCCCTAGAAAGAAAGATGGTAGCTACCCAAATCCGGTGATCGCAAAGAGAATTGTAAGTGCCTTACACCTTGTCATGAATTTTTATTTATGTATTAACTTATTGAGTCTTAACAATTATATATATGACAATGATCATGTATAGGCATGGATGGAGGAGTTATTGAAAACTGACCCTGCGGAACTGGTAGATGGGCCCCAGGGGACGATTAGGTGGACACCAAATGACGCTTATGCCCAGGCGCATGGCAATAAGCCTGAGTATGCGGGTCGTGTTCGAGGGGTCAGTAAAAATATTTTGCCTGCATGCGGCACCATCCACTCATACTATACTCCGTCCCAAGCACGATCGTAGAACCCTGGCGGGACGATGGTCTCCCGTGTTGAACTTGAAAGAGTCATTGAAGTTGAGAGGGAGAAGCACAAGGAGCAAATGGATGCGAGGCTAGCGCAGCAAAGGGAAGAGATTACTGCGGCGGTGACCGGGCAGGTGACTCAGCAGATGGCTGAGCAGATGGCAATGTATGAGGCCCGGTTTCGCAGCCTTGAAGGGTTGAGACTTATGAGCTCCGAGCCGGAGGTGACAACTATTAGGACTCTGCAAGATGCGGAGTCCCTAGCCCCAGTGCTTGTGAGATTCTCAGTTGATAGCCAATCAGGTAACAATATATTCTTATTGTTTATATTTTAGTAACACGATTATCTTACGAGATGACGATCATTTTAATGGCTAGTAATTTTGTTTGGTAAATAAACTTTGTTCGTATCTAACACAATTGCTACGTAATATGTGTAGATGACGTAAGAGCAGAAGCCGAGGACGACGATCACAATGAAATCCAACACTAGACGCCGGCTAGATAGTGGTCTCGTTTGTCAAGACATTATACCCGTCATTCAGCAACCCCGTGAGTATATATATAATCGGGTAGCTTATATGTATATAAACTGAAAAATAATCTACTTTGTTGTTCTTGGTTGGTTTGGTTGTGGTTGGAGCTTTGCATATTTAATCTTACCATATTTGTTGAAGCCGCTTCATTGAATTAATGTATATGTAGATGTATATGTGTTTGTGCGTAGGTCGTGCAAATATATATGTTGAGGTTGTTTATGTGACAATCATTCAATTTTATTCTCATTTACTTGGACGTCACTCATCTCTTAGGACTTGATATGATTCTACGGCAAGTGTCAATTTGCTGATTGATTGTCTGTTTTATCATTTGCAGTTAATGCGGAGAAGTCGGGAGATAATGATCATGATGATGTTCACTCGGATTTCGTCGGAGTAGTGTTTGTTTGATAGTTTTTTGTATATAAGTTAAGGCTTAAGTTTTTTGTATTCGTGTATAATGTAAGTTGTATTGTGTTTTACTATTTCCTACGTTGATGTGTATATATTTAGAGTTGGATTATTTGTGGTAGTTGGATTATTTGTGATACTATATTTAGATTAATGTTGGATTGATAGATTATTTATATATAGATTATTGGATTATTGGATTTTGGATTAGTTGGATTATATATTGTAACTTGTATATCAGGTGCCGACCGGAGAAAATTCTAGTATCACGACCGGAGAAAATGAGAAAAAAAAATTTTCTTACCAAGTTTTGTAACGTGTCAGCTATTGACACATTACCAAATTGTAAAATGTCAATTACCATTTGGTAACGTGTCATAATTGATACGTTACAACCCCTTTGTAACGTGTCAATTATTAACACGTTACCATTTGGTAACGTGCCATAATTGACACGTAACTAAAGTTGAAATAGTTACGATCAATTTTTTAACCCGTCAAACACGTTACCATAGACACGTTACTATACTTTAGTAACGTGTTAACACCATATACACGTTACTAACGGTCCGTGACCAAAAAAATATATTCTTGTAGTGAGCCTTTCACCCTAACTATAAAACTTATTTCTAGGAATTCCTTAGGTACACTAGCCTTAGGTCTTTCTATGGATTCGACTGAGCTGAAAGACATGAGGCATACATAAAATATTGTTTGTTTAGATCTAGAACATGCTCTGGAGAACTCACTTGAGATGGAAAGATACTTACAGGAAATCAAATTTTTAATTAAATTATGGAGAACAATACCACCTAACACACATGTATATCTTATAAAAGTTGAAGTTTTTAGAGCATATCTAGCAATTGTTGTCAAAATAGCTACTCAAAAAATACAACTATTTACTTTAGATACTGCTTTTTCTATACTCTCTCCAATAGATTCTTTATTATCTTTTCTACTTGCTTTTAAATATTATTTGTCATTCTTGGTTATATATATTATTTCCAACACTCAATCAAAGGGAAAATATTGAAATTCCACATTAACGGAGTCACCTACAGTAGATTTCTCATTCTTTTCGTATACCATATGAGTGTTGCACTAATTGAAAATTTATTGAAATTAATATAAATAACAAAGCAACAAAAGAACACCCATTCAGCATACATTAATGCAATTCACGAAAGCAACAAACAATGGAAACCAGATGGAAATATCTCCAAAAAAAAAAAAAAAAAAAATCCTAAAACATACAATAAGGCAAATAATTCTTAAGATTGACCATGCAATTGCCACAAGTTCTCGATAAGGTCAGATTGAATGAGTTTGAGTGTCTCTAATGCTCATATCCCTTTGAATGAACTCCAAAAATTTAAAGGCACGCTAGTGAGAAATTTGTACATAGGGAGTTTCATCGATTTGTTCATATTCAAAGTCATTAGCATTATTAGTATTTCGTCCGTCTTCAATAATCATATTATGCATTATTATGAATGCTTTCATAATGTAAATAAGCGTTTCATGACTTCAACTACGTGTAGGTCCATGAACAATAGTGAATTGTGCTTGAAAGCACTCCAAATTATTGTTTCACTTCCATTCTTGAAGACTCTCTTGGGTTGCAACAAATAGTTTTGTCTTTTTTCTTGTGGATATGAACGTTCTACTTCCTTTCTTGTTGACCTCTGTGGATATATACAATCAGCAAGATAGTATCCGATTGTATAATTTTGGTCATTAACTGAGTAATTGGCTGGAGGAGCACGACCTTCCGCGAGCTCGAAAAACACAAAAGACCACTCTAGAACATTGATGTCATTGTGAGAACCAAATAATCCAAAAAAGCGCATGCCATATGCATAGATCTTGTGAAGCCACTACTTCCAAAATCATTGTTGGTTGATGTCAATGGCCATAAAACATACATTTTCACACAGCTGGACAATTCTTCCATGTCTAGTGCATGCAATCAATATTGCCTAGCATTCATGGAAAAGCACGTCTCTGGCCAACTTTTAGCAATCTAGCAACAACATCAATGTTTGGAGACTTAAGTAATTGTTAGAATAAATTGAAAACACCACATTAACAAATTTATCTAGAGATTCTATTGCAATGGTTTCTCCAATCTACACATACTCATCCACATAGTCGGCTCGTATTCCATAAGTGAACATTCTAAATGCGACAATCACCTCTGAAAGGAAGACAAACAAAGTGTGTTGCAAGTTTTAAAAGTACTCGCAAGTGCACGAGTCGTTTGCAATATAGTTTATGTAAGTGCGAGGTCAAATCTACAAGGAATTGTGTCGTGAAAGTTAATTTCTATCTAAACTAATTATATTTTAACCTAATTCCAAATTTTGTGTGATTTTTCTTGCAATAAGGTAAACTAAATGAAAGATGATATTAAATCAAATGATAAATGACTAAGGTTTTAGAATTCACCTCACCAAATTAAAACTTCACTCTAATGTTTTGTTCATACATCCGAATAACGATAAAATATATGCATGTTCTATGTTTTATAAAAATACTCTATTGAAACATTCAACAAATCCATCCATTGTACAAATCACAATGAATATCCAATTGAAATCAAATCATCCAACATATCTGTTTGATTTATGAGTCATGATGAATATCAAATTTAAATTGAATGATTTGATGTATCCGTCGGATAAAACACATCAAATATCCAATTTGCACAAATAATAAACAAAACAATCAATCATAAGAATTTACTCAAATAATTGAATTAAAATAGAACATCAAACTTTATTAAATAACGGAATTGTACGAACAACAATATGAAAGTATGAACGTAAATCAATGGTGAGGCTTCATCTTCAATCTTAGTTGAAGGTTTTAGCCTCTCATGATTACAAAAAGCATAATAAAATGTATTGAAATCATGAAAACTAAAAACTTACAAAGGAAAATCAAATTCAGAGCTACAAAACACGTAAAACTCAAAAATACAGTCTGAACGGCGCCCCTTTGGTACGTTTACAATAAAAAAATATATGGTATTTATACTAAAAAAACTAGGGTTTCGGCGATGCCAGGTCAGCCGAGTACGCTTGATCGGACACTAGGTGCACTCAATCACACTCGGGCAAGCTTCACGTCTTCTACAGCGTAGTGCTCGGGTGCTGAGCGCTTAAGTGGTGTATCTGCGCTCGTGCGCTGTTGTGGCCATGCTCTAGCACATATGCGCTTAAGCGTAAGGCTGCTGGGCTTGAGCGCCGGTGTGCTGCGCTCGATCCCAGCTCTAGAAATGCTTTTCTTCAACTTCTTTGCATCTTCTACATTAAGACCACAGTTTTCCCTTAGCAATATGCAAAACACTAAAACACCAAAACTAACAAAAACATAAGAAAATAATAAAGCTAAAGGTAGAAAATGCAAATTAAGGGGTCCAAATTTGCAATATTTGGCACTCAACAAAGTGTTCCAATATAATTTCTTGTGTGGACAAAGTACGGATCGTAATCTTTGACCTCAGATAGAATATGAAGAAAAGAGGACGATGCATCTGAAACTTCCTTCAAATATTTTTGGAGGATATACTGGTAAATCAACAAAATAATCGAGAAAAATCCTTTGGTGGCCTTGCAAAGAATCACAATCGGTGAATGTACATTCTCGAACAGAACCATGATACGAAATGGATTATCCCACTCTATTGCAAAGTATATGTGCCAAAATAATTGTGGTAAGCAGTTCCAACTCATTATCGGATTCAGAGTCTTCAACGGGCATTTTTCTTAAACAACCATTGTGTTTTGTGGTTACACTTATTTTTACACTGAAGTGTAAGTGCCTATTGAAGTGTAGAAAAATCTGTAGCTTTCATCGGCTAAAAGAAAAAAATCTTACAAGAGTCTTGGTCTATGGTTATTAGAGGCAGTAGGGCTTGTAAACCATTGCCTCGCCGACCCCTCAAGAATTAGGGGGAAGGCTCAGTAGGCCATTTCACCTGGTTCCCATAGAGGATTATATGAGCCCTATATGTTTCGATCTAGGTACTTGGCTAGATCCTTCAACCTATTATACAACTTCACATGAGGGACTTTAAACCTTTTCGGTAACAAAAAATTTATTAGCCGGTCAGTAAATGGCAGTTCGCACTTTGCAACAACGTATCCAATATTGATTTCTTGCCCTTCTCTCCATTGTCTTCTTCTTTCTTCTTCATAGTTGACTTCTACGTGGTTCTCATGCTGGGGGACCTCTCGGTCCTCCATGAACTAGGATCAGTGGGGGCTCATACATTTGGGTCCACCTTATGAGGTAGTCAACCCCACCATCATTAGGATGGTTGTTTTTTTTATTGCGTGGTCACCATAGCAGATTTTGTCTAGGAACTAAGGGCCAATTTATGATTGCGTTTGAAGGGCTAAATGTGCTTTTAACATTCAAAAAGTCCGTTTGAAAAAAAAAAAAAAAAAAAAAAAGATTACTTATTTGGTAAAAAAAATTAAAAGTGTTTTTAAGGGTTTAAAAAGCCTAAAAATGGCCAAAAAAACACTTTTGGCAAAAGTTTAAAAATGAAGTTTTTGCCCAAAAGCTCTTTTTAACTTAAAAGCTCTATTTCTCAAATGCAATCCAAAACAGGGCTCTAAATAAGTGTTTCCTATAGACATTGCCAAAATTTTGATATAGTTTTCAGGTTGGTGAACACTAATGAAAGATATTTCGATATGGAATAGCTTTGGTGCTGAAGTCAAGAGTAGATTTTGAAGGAATAGAAAACGTATGGAATGCGAGTAAGTATTTCTTATCTCCCCTGAGGCTTACTCAATTGAATTGTATTTGACCAAGGAATCATAGCTGCAATTTGCACCCTTATATGGGATTCTTGGTTGATTACCAATTTCCTTCCATCCCAAGATTTGGGATATCATAGCCAAAAATAGATTGATTTGAATCATATAATTAAGGTTGATACTGGCGTGTTGTGGAGACCTACTTGAATAGCTTCATGGGCCTTTATTTCTTGGTTTTCTTTCCCACCTAATTGTCACAAGTTTAGATGTTTTTTTTTTTTTTTTTTTTTTTTTTTTTTAAATAATAATAAAGATTGCAACATAAATGAGATATCCAAGATCATTTAATCTATAATGTTATTACTTATATGACTACCATATAATTTGATGATGTGGAAGTAAAAATCAACAATTGGATCAACAGTACCTGTAAAAAAAAAGAGAATTTTTACTGCCATGTCATCTCAGTTGTATAACATTCATATAACAATACACTAAATAGCATTACTCTTAATCTAATATATGAAAGAAAGGTTAGGCTTGGGGTCATGATTTCTTAATGTATGATTTTGACATTGGACCATTTGGTGCTCTTTTGTCACTAGCTTCAAAACATTTGTCATCATCATCAATTTGATACACAAAACTCTACTTATTTTTATTAACTTAAGCATATAGTTATTTGTTTGTAATCTTATCTCTTATCTTTTGGAGGTGTTAATTGTGTGTGTTTGGCAAACAACATCCATTGCCACGTCACTGTTTATGTTTGGTGAGGAAAAAAATGAGTGTAATAATTAGTATATAAAAGTAGTATTGAAAAGTGGAAAAGTTTTGTTTTGTAGTGATTTTTTTTTTTTTTTTAATAGTAATTGTTAGATTATATGTAGTGTTGTCCCACATTGGTTGTGTACATATAATGTCTGTATTATTAGTCTATACATATAGGCCCCTTCTGTATATTATTCTGCGTGATTCAATATACAACCTTATTCTCAATATGGTATCAAGGCACATCTTCTAAATCACCTTTAAAATATATATATTTTTTCCGCATCCTTTTTTTTTTTTTTTTTCTACGCCTCTAGTGTTCTACGGCAAATTCTCGCTCTGTCCTTTTTGGTTCTCTCTCTTCTCCTCGAAGTTTTCAGCAGATCCATATACCGTTCGAAACATCGGAAGATGACCGTTCCAAAGACGCTGCACACAGTCCAATCGGAGTTCTCACGCTCCCAAACGCGCCACCCAAACTCCCGGCTGTTCTGCCACAAGCCGCCACAGTGGTCTATTCACTTCTCTCGGCCCACCAATCGATAGATCTCCTTCTGATGACTCCATAACCGCTGATAGAATCCAATTCCGGCAAGCCACGTGCCCTCACATGCCACTCAAAGATCTGCGCGTGAGATTCACGCGCCAAGCGCCACTATCTACTCTCGCGCGTGCACCATATGCGCTAGGCGCTCCAGTTTGCCATGTCAGCACTATCATGATAAGTGCTAAAATATTCATATTTTCAACCCTTAACTTGCATGTTTTAATCCTTTGGTTTTGATTAATTAGGTCATTTTAATTCCTTTTTGTATTTTTCATACTTTTGTAGGCTTTTAGAAAAAAATGAAGTAAATCTAGATGATTTGGACTAAAAAAGAGAAGATGGCAAAAATGAGCTTTCTGACACTGCGATCGATCACAGGGTACCTGCGATCGAGCGCAGTACCCGAGAAGATCAAACACAAATCAGGCTAGGAGCGATTGAGCGCATGACAGAAGAAGGATCGATCGCAGACCTGCGATCTAGCGCACATGGGTTGCGATCGATCGCCCCCGTGTGCATGAGACACATCAAGTGGCGGCTAGAATGTCTTTCTTTCCATATTAGGGTTTTCTAACTCCCAAATGTAATAGGTTTTGAAACCCTACAAAATCCCTAGGTTTACTACTTTGTCAAGGACTTCTAAAGCCTATAAATAGACCCTTAAGCCTCTATAATAGATATACTTTGTAAGGAGAAAAATAGGAGCTCTTCAAATTCAAGTCTCGGGTTTATTCTTTTCCTTTCTTTTCTTTTCTTTATGAAGATGTTTAACATCAATTTTATGTGTAGCTAATTTAATTAGTAGGGCTTGATTGAAGCCCTAGTTATGTTTAGTTAATATTTCAATATTGGCGCCCTTGTAATGATCTTGTTGTGCTATTTAACTTAATTAACACCTACTTGCATGAATTCCTCATATGTGTGTGCCTGATCAACATATGCATGTGGTATGAACTAGTTAGTTAAATCAATTTGGATGGTCGAGTCCTGGGTTTAATAAAAGTAACAAAAGAATCCACACCGCGATTCTTAGGTTAATCAACATGGGGAACCGGGAGTATATGCCATGCCCTAGGCCTCATGTGTTTGTTGATTTCCATAGAATATATGCTTTCCTAAGGAAAAACTTAATATACATCATGCTAAATCACTTAGAAAAGAAAAGATTTAGAGTATACGCCATATCTGACTCGTTGCTTAGGGAAATCTATAGCCTACTGAGTATACGCCATGTCCTTAGGTTGACAAACATTAGATATGCATAACATGATCAAAGCATTGGCATAATGTTATATTAGCTAAATATAATTAGTGGTGGATATCAAAGCCCTACCTTTTATTATCATCACTTAGACAATCAATCTTTGTTTTACCTAAGGAATTTATTTTTAAACAAAAATTCAGCAATCCTCGTGGGAATGATCTTGTACTTGCACCATATACTAGTATGTTGACCTTGTGCACTTGCAGGTAAAACGTATAAGTATTTACCTATTAATTTAGGTAGATATTTGCACAACATAACACCACGTCACCAACTCAGCCACATCATCTCTAGTGCCACGTCAACACTTCTGCCACGTTAGCACTTCTGACACGTCTGCCTAGTGCCATGTCAGCACCTCTACCACGTCAGTATTGCGTTGACCGTTGGTCGTTGACTTCTGTCAAAGTTGACCGTTGACTTTTCTGCTGATTTCCAGTGTTGACTAGGTGCTTTCTATTCTATTTTTTTTGTCCTGATTTCATATTTGGGGTTAGTTTTTTCATTTGAGCTTCTAGATGTCATTAAACAAGATAACAATTACTTCCCGACTCTCTCTTAAGTCTCGTGATAACAATTACTTTCGCTATTGTTGACGTCAAGGGCACATTATTGATAAGTGTTGGCATAAGGGAAGATCTAATGCACCTACAGTAGTAGTTGCCCATACTGAGAGTGGTTCATTTCCAGCTGTTTCGTCTCCAGCTACTCCTCTTCAGTTGCTCCCTCTGGCCAGTCATCAGGATCCAGTATCACCTTATCTATAGTTGACTTCGAGGCAATAGTCAACCAGGTCATCCTATCTCATTTTGGTAATGGATCTTCCTCTGTCCTCTCAGTCCTGCCAAGTACCCCTTCCTCTTGGCTCTTTGACTCTGCTTGTTGCAATCACATGACACCTCACCCTACTTCATTTACCACATCTACACATTCACCTCATTCCTCATTGATTCACACAGCTAATGACTCTACTATGTCTATTCAAAATATAGGCACTATCAACACACCTTCCCTTTCTGTTCCTAAAGTTTTTCATGTGTCTGAATTGTCTTTCAATCTTCGTTTTGTTGGCCAACTATGTGAACTTAGATATAGACTTGTTTTTTACTTTTCTGGTGTGCAAGTGCAGGATCCTCGTACGAACCAGACCCTTGGGACCGGGAGTAGAATTGGGTGCATGTTCGAACTCTCATCCTTACACCTCCCCACCACTAATGTCTCTGCTCCTGCCTCTTCATCACCACCATCTCTTGCACTTTGGCATTCACGTCTTGATCATGCATTTGCGTCTCGGGTACAACTTTTAGCTTCAAAGGGTTTGTTAGGTTCAGTGCCCAATAGTTCTTTTGACTGTACTTCATGTCAACTTGGGAAACAACCAGCTTTGCCATTCAATAATAGTGAGTCTCATGCTGTTGCTTCTTTTGATTTGATTCATTCTGATGTTTGGGGACCTTCTCCTGTTGCTAGTATGAGTGGTTCACGTTATTTTGTTATTTTTGTTGATGATTTCTCTCGTTACACTTGGGTGTTTTTAATGAAATCTCGTTCTAAATTATTGGACATTTATCACACATTTGCCAAAATGGTTGAAACCCAATTTTCAAAACCCATCAAAGCCTTTTTCGTTCTGATAATGCTTTAGAATATACTCAACATGATTTTCAAGCCATCCTCAAACATTATTGCACTGTTCCTCACTTGTCGTGTCCAGGCACCTCACAACAAAATGGTCAAGTTGAACGTATACTTTGGCACATTTTAGACATTTTTCGTGCTTTTCTTCTTTCCACATCTGTTCCTACCTCATTTTGGGGTGAAGCCACTCTCATGTACGGCTGTCTACACGATCAATAGGTTGCCTACTCCTATTCTTGATAATTGCAATCCTCACGAGAGTTTGTTTGGCTCTGTCCCCTCATATCACCATTTTCATGTTCTTGGTTCTGCTTGTTTTGTTTTACTCCAACCTCATGAGCGCACCAAACTCGAGCCTCGTTCTCGGTTGTGTTGTTTTCTTGGATATGGAGTGAAAGAAAAGGATTATCGGTATTATGATCCTGTGTCTCATCGTCTTTGCATCTCCCGTCATGTAGTTTTTTGGGAGCATTGACTATTCCACGAAGTTTGCAAATTCAGCATGCCATCATTTCCTCCTTTTACTACCCTTCTTGAGATTCCTCTTTCTCTAACTCCCACCAGCAATGCCTTGCCAGAGTCTTTCTTGCTCGAACAACAGTCATTTGATGCTCTCGATGCTACTCCGCCTGCGTCGACAAATTCTGTTCCATCCGAGGATCCAGTTTGCACTCCAGCACTTCACCTTCGCCGATCCACCTGAGTATGATCTCTCTCATCCCATTTACAGGATTTTCATTACTTTCATGCCTTAGCTATCTTGCATGAACCTCACTCCTTTCATGAGACCTCGACTAACCCTCTTTGGTAAGTTGCGATGAAAGAGGAACTTGATGCTTTACACAAGAACAATACATGGGATCTGGTTGACTTGCCTCCTGGAAAGTCTGTGGTTGGGTTTAAGTGGGTTTACCAAATAAGACTTGTTCCGATGGCACTGTTGATAGGTACAAGGCTCGACTTGTGGCCAGAGGTTTTACTTAAGAGTACAGTGTGGATTATGAGGAGACTTTTGCTCTAGTTGCTCGCCTCTCTTCTGTGCGTGCTCTGTTGGCTGTTGTAGCCTCTTGACATTGGTCACTCTATCAAATGGATGTCAAAAATGCCTTTCTTAATGGTGATTTAAGTGAAGAAGTCTATATGCAACCAGCTCCTAGATTTCCTCATCCTACAAACAAGGTTTGTTGTCTCTGTCGAGCTCTATATGGACTTAAGCAGACTCCTCAAGCATGGGTTGCTAAGTTTAGCGCCACTGTCTCTAACCTTGGCTACTCTATCAGCTCTTATGATTCAACCTTGTTTATTCACCGCACAGAGCGGGGTACCATACTTCTTCTACTATATGTTGATGACATGATCATCACTGGAGATGCTATCACTGGCATTCAAGAACTTACATAGCTCCTCAGTTAGTACTTTGAGATGAAAGATCTTGGCCCTCTCAGCTATTTTCTTGGTCTTGAGATCTCATATTCTTCTGATGGTTATTATTTGATACAGGCCAAGTATATCTCTGATCTGCTTTCCCGGGCCAATCTGACAGGCAGTAAGATTTTGACACACCGACTAAGCTTAATACTCGTCTCACTCCTCATGATGGCGAGCCTCTTCGTGATTTTACCTTATATCGGCATTTAGTTGGCAGTCTTGTCTACCTTACTGTCACTCGGCCTGATATCGCGTATGTTGTCCATCAGGTGAGTCAGTTTATGGCTTTCCTCGCTCCACTCATTTCTCAGCTGTCCTCCGCATCCTTCGGTACTTGAAGGGGACATTATTTCATGGGCCCTATTTCTCCTCTCAGTCTCCTCTTCAGCTGCATGCTTATACTGATGCTGATTGGGCGAGTGATCCGACAGATCGTCGCTCTACCACTGGTTACTGTTTCCTACTTGGCATTTCGCTTATCTCTTGGCGAAGTAAGAAATAAACTATTGTTGCTTGATCTAGCACCGAGGCAGAATATCATGCTCTAGCTGACACTACCTCGGAGCTTCTTTGGTTGCGATGGCTATTACAGGATATGGGTGTCTCTCTTTCTTCTGCTACTCCTGTATACTGTGACAATATGAGTGCTATTCAGATTGCTCATAATGATGTTCTTCATGAATGGATCAAACATATTGAGATTGATTGTCATTTTATCCGTCATCATCTTCTTCAGGGCTCACTGTAGCTTCATTCTGTCACGTCTCATGATCAGCTCACGGATATCTTTACAAAGTCACATCCTCTAGGGCGGTTTTGAGATCTTGTGTCCAAACTCGAGTTGGTCTCTCACACTCCACCTTGAGCTTGACAGGGGCTATTAGATTATATGTAGTGTTGCTCGACATTGGTTGTGTACATATAGCGTCTGTATTATTAGCCTATATACCCTTTTGTACATTATTCTGCGTGATTCAATATACAACCTTATTTTCAACAGTAATAAAAGATAATTGATGTGATATAAAAAATAAATGATGTAATATAAAAATGAGAATGTTTTGATCTTAATTTTTTTGAGAAATGAAGTGAATAATGTTTGGGACAAGGGTCTTGTTTAAGAAACAACCCCTGTTTCTCCTTCCTCTCCTCCTAGTTTTCTCTTGTTTTTCTCTTTTCTCTCTTTCTTTTCCATTGCTCCTCTGCCATCTCTGTTCAGCGCCGCCATCACTGCCCCATTTTGTTGCTCTGACTTCGCCGTCCCTCCTCCGCCACAGATCGTTCGAGCTTTCCACAAATCCGCCACAGATCCGCCTCAGATCCGTCCACCATCTCCTCCTCACGTGGCTTCTCTGATCTTCCTTCGGCCTGCCTACCTCCGCCCCTGCTGGTGTTGTGTGGTATTTTGTTCCTCTGTTTCTTGTTTTTGGTTTTTCTATTCCCTTGTTTTTTGGTTTTTGGCTTTTTTTGCCTGGTTGCTGCTACTCTCCACTGTCGCCGTTCACCGGGCTCCTCTCCATCATCGCCACCCGATCTCCTCCACCCGCCTCTCATCATCCACTGTAGCTATTGCTTTGTGTTTTGTTGTGGTGTTGTAATATTTATGTTGTTTTGTTGTAATCTTGCTATTAAAATCTTGTATTTTTTCTGTTTGGTTGTGCTATTTTTCTTATTTTTTGTGGGTTACTATCTCCCAGTATTGATCTGGTTTGACGTTGTGGGGGAGTTTTTTGATGCTAGTGGTTGTCCTTCAGCGGCTTTTTCTCGGTTTTATGTAGTGTCATCCATGCAACTTTCATTTAACAGTGATTGTTGCCTTAATCGCATAAGTCTCTTCACCGAGTCCTTATAAATTTTAGAAGTGCCTTATGTGGCCTAGGAACAAGTCCGGCTTGTTTATGGTTTTTCTGAGGCCATAGATGAAATCATTGGCTACTGTTTGGTCATTTTGGATCATTCCCTGTACTTGGTCATTTTGAACTTTTCCATGTATCCTTGCTACATTAATCATTTGGGCTTTGTTTTTTGGATTGTCCACTCCTTTTTTGTTATTCGATCACATGTAACCCTTTTTCTCTACTCTTATTTGATTAAAAAAAAAAAAAAAAAAAAACCATTGTCTTGAGTTGACCATAAAATAATTTCTCTGAATTCTATTCCACGACTTTTCCATCACTCATTCAGTTGTTCACGTTTTGATGTGATAGATAATAAGTAATAATAAGTAATTTCCAGATAATAAGTAATAATAAGTAATTTCCAGCCCACTTTCGGTGGAAAAGTAAGGCCTTGTTTGGGAAGCAAGATTTTCCAACTCAATCTCAAATTTTTTCTAAATTCAAGTTTGGCAATTTTTTAAACTCAATTCAACTCAACTCAAAAAATTTCAACTTAACTCAAAAATTTTCAACACAATTAATAAAAATTATAAATAAAGATTGAAAAAATAAATAAATAAATTTAGGATAGCCGAAACACCCCAGGTGGTGGCTGGGCCACCCCAAGCCCAACTGGGGTGGTCCGACCACCCCTTAAAATTTTATTATTTTTTTAAACTTCTTATTATTATTTTTTTAATTAAATTTAAAATATATAGAATATTTTATTATTATTTCCATCAATGGGACATATGTTTCATTTATGGCCTTAGGATCTCTCTATAGAGATCTTAATTATTAATTGGATATTCTCCAATCCAAATTGGACCGGAGAAAAGCCTCTACCGTGTTTGACCCACATTCCTTCGTGGGCCATAGGTCGAATAATGAAGGTTGTTGATAGAGGACAATTTTCAATCATATTTGCTTTAACAAAAGGGACATATATAGCGATTCTGACATCATATGGGGACATAATTAATGGCATTGGAAAGCTCATTTAGAGGGTTACAAAGTCATATTCCATTAAGTTTTTCTAATTCAAATGTTTACTGAGTTAAAATAGACCGTAAAAAGAAAATTGAAAAGCTGTACAAAATTGCTCGTCCATAGTTTATGTTTGAACAAGCTTTAAAACGAGTTGACAAAATAGCTCGTTCAATAACTCATATGAAGTTGGTTTCGAATGAGTTATTTATAGATACACACGTTTAAAGTTGGGTTAGAACGAGCTGCTGTGTGAATTGAGAATTCAAGTAAGAATACGAGGAAACCATAGTTAGGTTCAAAAGAGCCTCTTACACGTTCAGGCAAGCTCCAATAAATTTTTGTAAACAAACTTTTATTTGAGCGTTTTCTTAGGTTCAGGAGTCTAGGTGGTATAAATATATGTAATGGCTATCTATAGCCTTAATTTATTATGTTATTTTGACCAGTTATCAATGAAAAACACTTTTAAGAGTGGTTTTCTTTTCTATCCACATTAAATCCTTGATTGATTATTAGTTTTAAGAAGAGTTGTGATTCTTATCTTATCTTGTTTGTCTTGGCAAACTAATCACGACACGCTGTATTAATTGATATCAAAGTCAAGTTGCACTGCATCAATTATTTAATTGTTGATGGAGATCTTGTGGGCTAAACAACAACAAAATTCGTCCAAAGCGCGTTAACTAGCAGAGCAAGAACGTTAGTAATTACTACTCTTAACTATCAGCAAGAATAAAAGTCCCCAAGATTTTAAAATACCACCAACATGTTCTCACTCAACAGAATCTAACCACATTTTCGTACTCCCGAGTCCCCAAGATTCCAACTCAATTACCATGTTCTGGGAACACAGAGAAAAAAAAAAAATGAACTAAAGTGGGAGGGAGGACAAGGTGGAGAAGGGTACTCATGATCCGGAACATGATCGAAATTTTAACGACGACAACGGGAAGCTCAAAGAATTGGGAGAGTTGTCGGTAAAGAGGCTGTTCGAGAACCAAGAGGTGCCGTCGTGGAGGAAGCAGCTGACGGTGAGAGCCTTCGTGGTGAGCTTCGTGTTGAGCATACTGTTCAGCTTCATAGGGATGAAGCTCAACCTCACGAGCTTTATGTATAATTGAAGCTTAATCTTTCTTAAAATAAAGATTGCAGGTTAAATTCACTTTATCCTCGAAATTTTAGAGGTTTTTTAATTCAAACCTCAATATTTAAAAATTGGGAATATACTTTCTTAATATTTCAAAAAATTTCAATTCAAATCCTCCATTATTAATTTTCGTCTAATTTGATGGAAATCATTCCACGTACGTTTCACATGGGATTTTGATGCCCTCTATTCTAATTTTGTCCTCATTAAAACCTATAAAATTGAGAGTAATTACGTAATTTTATAGGTTTTAATGAGGGTAATTACGTACTTTTATAGGTTTTAATGAAAGTAAAATTAGAATAGAGCGCATCAAAATCTCACGTGAGATGCACGTGAAATGATTTCCGTTCAATTAGACGGAAATTAATAACGGAGGGTCTAAATTGAAATTTTTTGAAATATTAGGAGATACATTACCAATTTTTAAACATTGGAATTCAAATTAAAAAATCTTTAAAACTTAAGGGGATAAAGTAAATTTTCCCTTAGATTACAAGATACATGACAATGACATACCCTAGGGACCAAGAACATAACTAAAAAAAAATCAAGACTATTTAATAGTGTGAAAGCAAGAAAGTTTTAGGCTTGACTCAAATGCATAATTTTGATGGTGGGCCACCACCTAATAAAGCTATTTTTGGTCACTTGCTTCAAACATTTTGAATAAGGTTTATACCCAGCTATGATATCATCGTATCACCATCAGTTTGATGTAAATAATAACCCTTCTAGAAATCATATTTACTAACTTAAAATATTGGATCATTTATGTGGCCTCTCCAAGTCAACTCTTATTTTATCTCTTTTGCGAGAATAATTTTTATGTGGACTGTGTATAAACATGAGTTTTGTGCTTGTCACATCAGTTAGAATAGTCTATGTAATACCCGAGGAATTTATTAGAATGACTAAGAATGCTTTAGTATAAATTTTAGTCTAAAGTTAAATCAAATATATTTGATCTCTAATTTAATATTCTCAGTTTGAACTGAGAAGTAGATAGTTAGAGTTAGCTTTGATTCACATTATAGATTATTTGTCATTTAAGATTTAATTAATTATACTTAAAATAAAAATGAATTCGTTTAATAAGATAAGAATATATATATATATATATATATATATATATATATATCAATTGCTCGTTGAAACAAACTTTTCTGGACTATCTTGAAATGGTTGGTGCAAGTAGGCATATTTGATTAATAAATTAATAATAAAACTATAGAAAGAAGAAAAATTGGTTCACGCCTATTTCAGATTCTATGTTCTCAAAACTCACCAAAGCTGACTTCGGCGCCCACAATAAAAAGCTGCCGTTTAAATTTTGCTTTACTACCTTTAGGATTATTTCCCACCATGTCCTAAGCTTTCATAAAAATCTAGTTTTGTCCCAAAATTCAGCCTATAAGTAGGCCGGGCTGTACATGTTTTCGATCACAAAATAAAGTGCTCTCTCTCTCAGATTTCAAGTGAGAAATACTTATAATATTTATAAGCTTTAGAACTTAAAAGCTTTGGAGCTACTTAAAGGGGGAGTGCTAGGTATAATTCTTTTATTCTTAGTTTATATCAATTCTAGTTATTAGAATTTAATTTATGTTGTTATGATGTCTAAATTGCTCGGGAAAGTGTGATTGAATATCTCGAGAAGGATACTATATTCAATCATCCTTTTAAATATTACAAATGCGCCATTGTGTTACCTAAATTTTATTAGGTATTTTACAATAGCACCGTTGTGATGGCCAAGTAATATTAGAAGTTTTAGATAAATATTACATTAATGCTGTAGTAATGCCCATATAAAAATATGTGGTAATGCTACATAGTCGTTATGATTCCCAAGTGACATTATAATATTTTAAATATATGTCGTTATGCTGTCCAATTTTGGATAGAGCATAGAGATAAATTAAGAGGTCGTTATTTTAGCCTTCTAAATGTAATTTTAAACTAATATATGGTCGCGCGTGGGAGTACCAAATGCAGTGAATATTAGAATCAAGAGTTAGAGCGGAAATTCGGCTTAACGATGAAATGTAAGTATAACTACTTACTGAGCATGATACTATTTTAGTAAGTATAACTACTTACTGAGACTGATACTATTTTATAAAGTTTTCGAAGTATGATTATTACATGAGCCTGAATATTTTATGAATAACATGACTATATGCTTTCAATTATTTTCACATGTATTGAAATAATTTGCGAAATGAAAGGAGATGATTATGAGAACAAAAGAATGATCTTAAGAGACATGTTATTGCATATTGTTGAACATTGGGAACAAGAGATTAATTAAATATGAAGCAATAAGGTTTTCCTGTTAACGGTGGGAGCCAAAGGAGCCTCTCAGGTTAAATAAGAAGCCTTTTTGTCTTCCTAGAGTTGAATGTATAACTATAGGTATTCTTATATTAACGGTGGAAGCCAAAGGAGCCTTCCGGGTTAAAATAAGAAGCCAGGTACTAACCGAGGAGCCGAAGGTGTCTCCTGATAGCCGTAAACGAAAGGTTCAAGTCCTTTAGAAAGCCGGAAAAGCCAAAGATTGCATTGCATACATTGAATAATATGATTTATTTGTTTAACCTCTTTATATTTATATGCATATTCATTTTATAAGATGCAAGTAAAATGCATATATGTATAAATATAAAGTCGTATGTCTAGAAAAGATAAATGGATTTTATTACAAAATAGCTCCACAATGCTTATCTTATTAGCTATCGATTATACAAAAATGAGCATGTTTGGAAAACCTAACATAGCTGTTATTATAATCGCTATGTTAGAGATATTTTCGAAAAAGATGGCTCATATTGAAAATGTTAGTATTTCTTATACTTATTGAGACCGTGGACTCATTAATCCGCCTATGTAAATGTGGTAACACCACAATTACACCACATTTACATAGATGTTGATACAGATGTAGAAGATGGTGAAGATGATCCATATGCCTGCCTAGGTTATTATGGATAAGGCTTTCTGGTGCCTTAGTTTGTTGTAGAATATCATGAAGATGCCTATCTTTTGGAATGTATCTATAGTTAGACATGTTCTAGGTACTTTTGATGTACATTCACCCATGTGCCGTCTGTGGCACTTTTGACTAGTGTGTTTTCTTGTCTTGTAAATTACAATGTATAAATTTGTTTAATATAGAAGTCTTGCTATCAGCTCTGATATGTTCTGTAAGGGATGCATAAGAAAAAAATAAAATTTTCCGCTATGAGATTTATAATCTCTGATGATATTGAGGTAGAGATAGTAGTGCTTAGTGGCAATTGGAGATTTTCACTTTCGCCTTTCATTAAGTAAAGTCGGGGCACTACAGCCTCAGAAAAAATAAACACCCACACCTGATTATATCAGGTTTTATTAATTTTTTTTTTAAAAATAAATATAGAGGGTGGCAAAGAAAGGTGGGGGTGGTTCGCTGCTACCTTCATTGGCCGGGGTGGCTTGCTATGGCCTGGGGGGTGGCCGTGAGCTACCCCCAATGGCCTAGGGGTGGCTGCGAGCCACCCCCTATGGCCTGGGGGTGGCCACGAGCCACCCCCCCAGTGGCTTGGGGTAGCCGCGCGACCACCCCAAATGGCCTGGGGTGGCTGGCGCGACCACCCCTAGTGGTGGCTGGGTGGCCCACGGGCAATCCCTAGCCAGATATGGGGGTGGCCGCGTGCCACCCAGCTTCCACCCATGCTGGCCAAGTGAGAGAGGGAGAGAGATCTGGTTGGGCAGTGGGTGGAGGAGTGTGGGCGTGGGCAGTGGTTCGATTCGATCGGTGGAGGTTGGCAGCAGTTGGCGAAGGCTGACGGTGGCTAAATGGCTGTGTGGGGAATTAATCCTATACTTTGCAAACATGCATTTTTCTTGCAATTTTCTGAAATAGATGATGTGTCAGATGCTGAGTGGTTTGCACAAAAGTTGGCTTTTGTGCAACGATCACACAGCAGCTTCTCTCCTCTTTTACATGTGTTGATAGCCTAACAAGGGTCATGCACTGATGAAAAAATATTGAACAGCGCCTTCAGCTATTACAATATCATAATGACTTTATCTATAAATGAGAGTGCATTGTTTGCTAGCATATGAACCGCTCTGTTCGCCTCCCTTCTTACATGATATACTCCTCACTGTTGAAAACAATTCAATATAATACGGGCATTGTCGATTACTTAGCCATAGTGACACCAATTTTTGTCATTCTTTCTTAATGCTTGCACCAAGCATCTCTCCGTAGGCACAAACAGAGGAAAATAGTGAAGAAATTCATAAGTCTAACTCATTTCGTAAAACCGGTTCTATAAAAAATAGTTGCACATTCCTTAACATGTCTAAGGTCTTATTCACAGGCAATGTGAAATTATTTCTCAACATCCTCCCTCACATCCAAGTCGGTATTTTTCTTGGTCCTTGTCACATGGTAAGTAGTGTAGGCCTCATTCGTCATATGGTAGGCTCAAATACCATGAAGAAATTCATGGGCCCAACTCATCTCATAAAACCGGTTCTATAAAAGACGGTTGCTCATTTCTTATAAACATGCCCAAGGTCTTGTTCACAGGCAATGTGAGATTATTTCTCAACAAATAGGAGATGAGGATTCGAACAAATTACCTTAACTTCACAAAGCGTAATATCCAGCCAATAAAGCTATCCCTTAAAGACCACACCATTGTATCTTACCTTCATTCTTATACATAGATTAAGTTTTAGTGTTAACTTGTTAAAAAATTAAAGGACCAAAATTTCATCCAAACCAGTTTGAAGGAAATTTTTTCCTACTGACTTCGATAAGTGTTAAGTATCATATCCCTCATTTTTTTTTAATATTTTTAATAGCTATTTATTGTTATTATATTAACCTAAGAACCAAAACAATAATATTTGAGAAATCTAAAGATGTTGAATAATACTTGTCACTTATTAAAGTAAGTTCAATAAAATTTCTTCTAAACTAATTTAAAGGAAATTTGTGTCCAAAAATAAATAAATCAAATTTAACTCTACTCGACTAGATTGAATTACCGTAGTATTCATCACTTATCCATCACTCCTTCGGTCCTTCCACGCCTTGATTTGAGAGGTAATAAGCAATTTCTAGCCACTTTCGTGGGAATAGAAAAATCCCATTATAAATATAAGGGGAAACTTCACTAAGAACCCTCAAACTTTTACCTGTTTTGAAATACCTCCCTGAACTTCAAAATCTCTCAATTTAGTCATCTGAACTTTCAATTGCTCTCAATTTGGACCGTTCCGTTAATTTTAGCCCTTAAAAATTCAAAAAAAGACCAAAATATCCCTGATTTTTGTTTTTTTAAAAATAAAAAAACTTTTAAAAGTTGAAATTTTATACAAAAGTCAGGGGTATAAATGTCATGTGACGTTTAAAATCCGACGGAGGGGTCCAAATTGAAAGCAATTGAAAGTTCAGAAGACTAAATTGAAAGATTTTGAAGTTCAGGAAGGGTATTTCAAAACGGGTGAAAGTTTGAGGGTCCTTAGTGAAGTTTCCCCTATATATATATATATATATATATATATATATATATATAAAGCACCCACCAAAATATTCTCTCACTCAATAGAGATTCACTTTCAGACTCCCCAATTTTCCAACTCCATAACCCATTTTCTCGGAAAACAGAGAGAGAAAAAAGATGCCTCAAAATGGGAGGGAGGAGAACGGTTACGACCCGGAAGATGATAGAAATGTTAACCACGACAACGGGAAGGACAAAGAATTGGGAGAGTTGTCGGTGGAGAGGCTGTTCGAGAACCAAGAGGTGCCGTCGTGGAGGAAGCAGCTGACGGTGAGAGCCTTCGTGGTGAGCTTCGTGCTGAGCATACTCTTCAGCTTCATAGTGATGAAGC
Source organism: Corylus avellana (assembly GCF_965113065.1). Taxonomy (NCBI): domain Eukaryota; kingdom Viridiplantae; phylum Streptophyta; class Magnoliopsida; order Fagales; family Betulaceae; genus Corylus; species Corylus avellana. Next base: position 13,315,865 of record NC_142496.1, read on the forward strand.
TCAACCTCACCATCGGTATCATTCCTTCGCTCAACGTCTCCGCCGGTCTATTGGGGTTCTTCTTCGTGAAGACGTGGACCAAATTGCTTCGGAAGTCCGGCTTGTTGAAGCAGCCCTTCACCAGGCAGGAAAACACCGTCATCCAGACCTGCGTTGTCGCCTCCTCCGGCATCGCCTTCAGTGGTATGTGATAACCTCTTCTATTTGTCTTCTTGTTCAAAAACATGTTAGATTAATTGTCGAAAAATCTGAAAACCAGGATGAAGGAGATAGTTTAAAATTGTTGCACAAATTTCATGTTTCTCAAACTGGTAGACTGAAAATTCCATCTTTTAATTGATTTCTATTAACAGGAGGTTTTGGAAGTTATCTGTTTGGAATGAGTGAACGCATTGCCAAACAATCAACAAACACTCATGATTTCAAAAACCCATCATTAGTATGGATAATCGGCTTTCTCTTTGTTGTCAGCTTTCTTGGACTCTTCTCGGTGGTGCCTCTCCGAAAGGTATAGCATTTGAGAAATCTTGGGCATTTATTAGATTTAAAAAATAAATAAATGAATAAAAACGGAAAAAAAAAAGTTTATCGAACACACGGAAATTAACGTGGTCATAGTGCTCTTTTTCTCCAATGATGTGTTTGATGTTTGGTGTCAGATTATGGTCATAGACTTCAGACTCACATATCCAAGTGGTACTGCAACCGCTTATCTTATCAACAGCTTCCACACTCCTCAAGGAGCCAAACTAGCAAAGTAACGTATCTAACACTTAATGGTTTCTAGTTAAATGGGACCGTATGAAAATTTAGAATATCTTTTCTTTTTTATTCTATTTTTCCAGGAAGCAAGTGAGAGAGTTGGGCAAGTTTTTCAGCTTCAGCTTTTTATGGGGTTTCTTCCAATGGTTCTATACTGCTGGAGACGATTGTGGATTTGCAAGCTTCCCTTCATTAGGGCTCAAAGCATATAAATACAAGTACATATATAATTATCCTTCAGTTTGCTCTTAATAAAATTTCAGTTTACTTTATGCAAAGAAGAATTTTCATTTGGTAAAAATTTTGCTTCACCTTAGCCTTGTTCTCATTTATTGATCATGTTGTGCCTATTACGAAATCTTGATTGTTCTGCAGATTTTATTTTGATTTCTCAGCAACATATGTTGGAGTTGGAATGATTTGTCCCTATATCATAAATATATCAGTGCTGGTTGGAGGGATTCTTTCTTGGGGTCTGATGTGGCCTCTCATAGAAAAAAGAAAGGGTGATTGGTATTCTGCAGGCCTGCCAGAAACCAGTCTCCATGGTCTTCAAGGTTACAGGGTAAGTTCCCACCTATATTTTCATCCATCAAGAAGGCTTTTCTGTTTGTTGAAAACTTTAATTTGTATTCTTTATTCAGGTATTTATCGCCATAGCCATGATCCTAGGTGATGGTCTATATAACTTCGTCAAGGTTCTAAGTCTAACCATCATAGGTTTGTCTCATCAGTTTCGGCAAAAAGATGTGAGCTCTGATCTTCCCACTGCAGGCCATTCTTCTGATCATGTGAGCTCTCAGGTTTCATATGATGACAAGCGCCGAACCCAACTCTTTCTCAAAGATCAAATTCCAGCATGGTTTTCCATTGGAGGTTATGTTGCTATAGCTGCCATCTCTACAGCCACTCTTCCACATATCTTTCACCAGCTCAAATGGTATTACATATTGGTCATGTACATATTTGCACCCATATTGGCTTTCTGCAATGCATATGGTGCTGGGCTCACTGATTGGTCCCTAGCATCCACGTATGGAAAGCTTGCCATCTTTATCATTGGAGCATGGGCTGGTGCCTCTCATGGTGGAGTTCTTGCAGGGCTAGCAGCTTGTGGGGTTATGATGAACATTGTCTCAACAGCCTCTGACCTAATGCAGGACTTTAAGACTGGCTACTTGACACTTGCTTCACCCCGTTCCATGTTTGTGAGCCAACTAATTGGCACAGCAATGGGTTGCATAATTTCCCCTTGTGTCTTTTGGCTCTTTTACAAGGCCTTTGATGACATTGGGCAACCTGGAAGTCAATATCCTGCCCCGAATGCTGTTGTGTTCCGTAACATGGCTTTGCTGGGAGTAGAGGGCTTCTCAAGTCTACCAAGGAAATGCCTTCTACTCTGTTATGTGTTTTTTGGTGCAGCCATTTTGATAAATTTTATTAGAGATTTAGCGGGTAAGAAGTGGCGACAGTTCATTCCACTTCCAATGGCTATGGCAATACCTTTCTATATAGGATCATATTTCGCCATTGATATGTGTGTTGGAAGCTTAATATTGTTCGTGTGGGAGAAAATAAACAAGGCCAAGGCAGATGCTTTTGGGCCTGCAGTAGCTTCTGGTTTGATATGTGGAGATGGGATATGGACTTTGCCTGCTTCTATCCTTGCTCTAGCTGGGGTTAAGCCACCAATCTGCATGAAGTTTTTGTCACGAGGGACAAATAGTAGGGTGGATAATTTTTTAACACCACAGGGCTAAATGTGATAAATGAATGTGACGTCTTTAAAGCAATTAAGTTTTTAGCATGTAATATAAGGGTTAGGGTTTTGTCAGTTTATTTATTTAAGTGAACATTTGTACTCCTATTAAAAGCAGATGATAATTAATGAAAAAATTTGTTTGTTTTGGATGTGACTTCCGTTATCTGTTAGTGGTGAGACTCCGCCAACACCAACTTATGATGAGTTAATCCATCATGTATGTGATGATGATGAGAGGATGCACTTGATTTTCAAATAGCATGATTGAATGGTCATTCGTGTTTTGGATGGATGCCAAAGAATGATCTGAAGCCAAAGCAAAAGCTATATATCATTATCGGAGTTAGAGTCTTCAATGGGCATTTTTCTTAAAGGATTTACAACCATTGTGTTTAATGGTTACACTTATTTTTACACTGAAGTGTAAGTGCCTATTGAAGTGTAGAAAAATTTGTAGCTTTCACCGGCTAAAAGACAAAAGTTCTTACAAGAGTCTTGGTCGATGGTTATTAGAGGCAGTAGGGTTTGCAAACCATTGCCTTGTCGACCCCTCAAGAATCAGGGGGAAGGCTCGATAGGCCATTTCACCTGGTTCCCATAGAGGATTTTGTGAGCCCTATATGTTTCGATCGAGGTACTTGGCTAGATCCTTCAACCCATTATACAGCTTCATATGGGGGACTTTAAACCTTTTGGGTAACAAAAAGTTTATTAGTCGGTAAGTAAATGGCAGTTCGTACTTTGCAACATCGTATCCAATGTTGATTGCTTTCCCTTCATCTTCCATGCCATCTCATATTTAGATGCAAGTCATCCACCATGACATACTTTTGATGCAGTTTTCCGATTGGTGAACACCAATGAGAGATATTTTGCAAAGCTGATAATAGTAAGCATAAGAGCTTGTCGCTCTGATGCTTAAGTCAATAATAGATTTTCAAGGAAGAGCATGTTAAGGAACCAACAGAGTCTGTTTTTGATTCAATCTTTGAATCTAAACATATCCAAACCACTCTCTATCATTATCTCTAGCATTATCCTTATCTCTAGCATTATCTTTAGCATTATCCTTATAGTTGTTTTTATCTCTTCCCTTTTAGTGTTTTAGTTGTATTTGTTCTACTTGTTTGTATTGTATTATTTCTCCTAGCTTGTATCAAGTTTGGGTTTGTCAAACTTTATTACAATTGTAACTCTTTGCCTATATATACAATGAGAACGAAGCTGAGACTTCATTCCGCCAAAAGCAAGTTTATCTGCTTTCTTTCATTGGTATTAGAGCCACACGGTTCATACCCCTCTTAATAAGATCCTTGACCCTCCTCAAATTTTGGGCTTTCTCTACCTCTTCTCCTTCTTCGGCAGAATCACTTCTTCTCCATGCAAATTCACAGCTCTCCTTGCTGTCCTCAGAAACCTTGCTCACTGCCGTAAACCAAAATTGCTGCACCCTTGCTCACTGCCGTGTCCCTCCTGCTGCACTCATGACGCAATCCAGCGACACTGCCGCTTTATCCTTCATGATGCCCAACTTTGCACATCTTTGTCAATCCAAGCTCGATGACAGCAACTATCTCGGATGGGTCTTTCAAGTTGAGCCCATCCTCAAAATCAATAGCTTGATGGGCATTGTTGATGGCTCCAAGCCATGCCCACCAAAGCTTATTCCATCTTCTCCGGACAAAACTACCTCTGATGTCTCAAATCCATAATATATTCTCTAGGGAAAGAAAGACCAATGTATTCTCAATTGGTTCATTGCAACTCTAACTGCTCCACTTGTGCCTTCTATCTATGAGCGTAAAACCTCCAATAAAGTATGAAACACCCTTGCCACTTGTTATGCTTCTCCATCAAGGTCTCACGTCACTCAATTGAGACGCCAACTTCAGACTCTCAGACAAGGTAACAATCCATGTGTTACTTTTATTTGTAGTGCAAAATTACTAGCAGACCAGCTAACTATCGCCGGCAGCCCCATCACCGATGATGACTGATGTACAAATTTAATTCTATTCACAAGCGCACGAGTTGTTTGCAATAAAGTGTGTGCAAGTGAGAGGTCGAACCACAAGGAGTTGTGTTGCAAAAACCAATTTTCTAATTTAAATTAACCCTATTTCAACCTAGTTCCAAATTTCATAGTTCTATCGTGCAAAAACATAAACTAAACTAAATGATTTGAAAACAATTAATGGAAAAGTACTAAGGTTATCCGAATCCGCCTCGACAAATCAAACAACATGTTCTTACATTTTATGCATATAATAGACAACCAAAAAGTTTATACAATGTTCAAAAGTCGTAAACACGCATATTAAATCATTCGATGAATCCATCCATTAAAAGAATCACAACGAATATTTAATTGAGATCAAATCATCCACTATATCCGTAGATCACAATGGATGTTAGTCTCAATCTAATCATTCAATATACCCCTGGATGAAACACAACGAATATAAAATTTAGCATGAATGAAAGAACAACATTCAATCAAATGAGATTAATCAAACAATTGAATTGACTTTGAACAACAATGTAATTAAAAATCACATTGTATACATAAAATGACAAGAACATGAATGTTTATCAATGACGAGGCTTCATCTTCAACCTTAGTTGAAGGTTTTAGCCTCTCATGATAACAAAAACAATAACAAATTGAATTGCCATCATGAAAAACATAAAACTTACAATAGAATTGGAGTTCAAAGCTCCAAAAACCCAGAAAACACAAATTTTGACAAAGTACGGTGCCCTCGGCGCCTCTCCGTATGTTTACAATAGAAAAAAAATGATATTTATAAGCTAATTTTAGGGTTTCAATGCTGCCAGGTTGGACGAGTGCGCTCGATCGCACTCGAGGTGCGCTCGATCGCACTCGTGCATCACTTTCCACTTTCGATGGGTGCATGTGCGCACGATCTCACTAAGTGTGCGGTCAAGCGCACTACCTTCGGAATTAGCCAACTCTTGTGATCGCTTGGATTATATTTTATAGTCTCGAGGGTAGTCAACGTGTCAGCCATTCTTCTCCCATTAGACTTGTAAATCCTAACATGACTTTGTAGATCTTTGAGTTAGCTTTCCAATGACACTAACATCACTTCAATTCGAGCTCTACAACTCTAGATATGTCCTTTTTAGTGGGACTTGTTGAGTGCGAATAATCGCTTGATCCAAATTTGTTGCCAATGCTCCCCAAAGTGTCTTATACCCCAGAATTGATGGAATGAGTTGCATTTTTCCCTTAGCAACCTACAAAACACTAAAACAGCAAAACTAACCAAAACATCAAAAAATAACATAGCTAAAGGCTTAGCAAATGCAAATGAAGGGGTCCAAATATGCAAAATTTGGCACTCATCAATGACCTTGTATCCTACATCATAGGTGGATTAAGCTCCACCTACAATTCTTTTGTCATGACCTACTCCATGATAACAAAGAATGCCACTATGTCTCTTGAAGAATTTCAGTCTGAATTACTTGGACACGACCAACGCCTTGAACATCAAGCTACCACTGTCGAACCACAACCCTATGCCATGACTGCTTAGAAGCCAAGTTACAAGCAGAGATTCAACAACAATGAAAGGAAAACTTTCTCCAATTACAGAAATTCCTATCCCTCAAAGAAGACTTTCAACGGATCTCCTGGTATACTCCCAACCCTTGCTTCTCCCAAGGAAAAACTATTACTGGAAGCTCCAGCAACTACACTCCAAGAATAAATTCTCCAGTAACTAGACTCAAAGGAGAAATTCTCAACTTGGTATCCTCTCATCCAACAAACCTCATTGTCAGATATGTGGCCGCTCCAATCATCAAGCATTGGACTGCTTTCATCGCATGGATTATGCCTTCCAAGGATGACATCCACCATCTAAGCTTGTTGCAATGGTTTCCCAATCCAACGATCTACAAGATGAAGATGAATGGCTTGCTGACAGTGGAGCCAATACTCACGTCACTATTGACTTGGAGAATCTAACTCTGCAGCAACCATATCAAGGTGATGAGACAGTAGCAATAGGTAATGGTAGTGGACTTGGTATCTCCCACACTGGATCTTCCTCTTTTCTTAGCTCAAATCAACTCCTACATCTCAAAAATATCTTACATTGTCCTGATGCTACAACAAATTTACTTTCAATTAGTCAACTTTGCCATGACAATAATTGCCATTTTAAACGAACTGATACCTATTCTTGATTAAGTACAACCTCACAAGGAGGATCCTCCTGCAAGGGGCAAGTGAAGATGGTCTGTACCCATTAAGGCTACAACATTTCACCAGAAATAAAGTAAGAGCATTTAATACACAAATTTGGATCAAGGTGTCTTCTTTAGTTTGGCACAACTGCGTAGGGCATCCAAGTCATCAAATCTCACAGCATCTTCTTCACAACTATTATCTTCTAGTGTCTTTAGTTAAGTCCAGCAGTCTATTTATGTTTCATGTCAATTAGGAAGGAGCAAAAAGTTGCCATTCGTTGAGTCTAGTCGTGTCACCACTTCTCCATTGGAGCTTATTCATAGTGATGTATGGATTTCTCCTTGATCTTCAATCAATGGAAGCAAATGCTATGTTATTTTTATTGATGATTTCTCTAGATACACCTGGGTATTTTCTCTTAAACTCAAATTAGATGTCTTTGAAACCTTTGTTAAATTCAAGTGCTTGATAGAAAATCTATTTTCCCTTAAAATCAAACAACTTCAAACAGATGGGGGTGGTGAGTACACCTCTCATAAATTTACTAAATTTCTATCAACACATGGTATTCTTCATCGAGTCACCTGTCCACATATATCTCAACAAAATGGAGTTTCAGAAAGAAAACATAGGCATATCATTGAATCTGGTCTTAGTCTTCTAACTCAATCCTACTTCTCTTAAAAATATTGGGTTGAAGTTGTCAATACTACCGTGTATCTCATCAATAGATTGCCTACCCTAACTCTTCAAAATTCAAGTCCTTTCACCAAACTCTACAATAAGGAACTAGACTACACCTTTTTAAAAACTTTTGGTTGTGCTTGTTATCCGTTCTTAAGGCCCTATGCTAAACACAAATTGGAATTCAGAAGCAAACAATGCATCTTTCTTGGATACAGTACTCACCAAAAGGGTTACAAGTCTCTTGATCCCAGCTCTAATCGTGTATATGTCTCTAGACATGTTATTGTTGATGAATTGGTGTTTTCTGCACAGAGTAGAGCAGCATCTTCATCCTCCAACGGATTAGATCCTTCCCTTACAAGTATTCTTCTTGTTCCTTTTATTTTTACTCTGTGAATAATTTTGACTCTATTACTGTTCACACCTCATCCCCAATCACCTTGCATTCCCCAACACAAGTACCTGTCCTAAACACTCTTGCTTCCCCTCTCTCCTCAAGGCCTTCCTCTTCACCAACATCTGAACCCTCTACTCCCTTGACTACCCCTACTACCGAATTGCTACCACCTAACCCTGAGCCTATCCTAACCTAGATCAATCCCTACTTCAGCTTTTACATGCATTTACTGAGCCAGCCTCTCCTCATATTGTCACAAGATCTATGACTGGAAACTCCAAACCAAAGTCTTTTCCCAACTATTAGTTATTCCTATCCTTAAAATCAACCAAGCATCCACTAAAATCCTTTCATGCCACACCATTGCCTTATGTCCCTACTACATTTGCTCAGGCTATCTCTAACCCTAAATGGTTTGCTCCATCGGAAAGTGAATTTCAAGCTTTGGCTAATAATGGTACTTGGTCTCTCTGCCCTAGACCACCACATTGAAACATCATCAAAAACAAGTGGGCTTTTAGGCTAAAGGAAAAATTAGATGGCACTATTGAAAGATACAAGGCAAGACTAGTGGCTAAGGGTTTTCAACAAAGAGATGGTATTGACTACATTGAAACTTTCAGTCTAGTTATCAAACCAGCCACTATACGGATCCTATTGTCCTTAGCAATCCACTACAATTGGCCCCTTAAACAATTGGATGTCTCCAATGCTTTCCTTCATGGTCACTTAAATGAAGAAGTCCTTATGGAGCAGCCTACTGGTTTTATTGATGCAGCTTTTCCAGATCATGTATGTAAGCTCAAGAAGGCTCTCTATGGTCTAAAGCAAGCCCCAAGAGCCTAGTTTCACATATTGTCACAAGCTCTTCTCCATCTTGGTTTTGTAGGATCCCTAGTAGACACCTCTCTTTTTATGCTTCATCAAGGTTCTGTTCAATTTTACATACCGATATATGTTGATGATATCATAGTAACATGCACAGATTCATCTATCATGGAGTCTCTCATCCACGGCCTTCAAATGGAATTTAAGCTTAAAGATCTTGGTTGCTTTTTATACTGTAGTGACCTAAATAATTAACTAAGTTTAGGTAGCTTAGTTAGGGGAATAATTTGGGCTTTGGGTCACTAAGGACACTAGAAGGGTAATTTGGACTTTTGGACCGGACGTACGTTAGGGTTAACGGATGTACACTTCTGTTAGTAACTTGGACGTACGTTGGGGGGACCACCATAGGTACGCTATGCAAATAGTACACGGACGTACGCGGGACCAAACAAACGTACACTACTTTTGGAATACCCTTTGGATAATACTTAGACATACGAGGCAGCCTTTGGACCGCAATGAAAATAGTACCAGGCGTACGCTAAGGTTTGCCGACGTTTGCTTCTTTTTTGAAGAGTTGGTAGAGCCCCTCAACTATAAATACCCCCGACCCCTTCAGTTTTTCACACCTCTCTCTTGCTCCCAGGCTGCGAGAAATCCCTTTGTGAGTGTTTTGTGAGATTGTGAGCGTTTGATGCTAACGAAAGGGAAGTTCTTGAAGTTTCGCTTCAAGGAGGTAACGCTCTTAAGCCTAGCTCGTTTTTACGTCGTTATGCTGCTTAAACATTGTCTTAGTTGTTGTTTGAGTTGTTAGTTTAGCTTTAGCTTTGGTTATGCTTTAAATCTTGTTAGAATGGCGTTGTCTTGACTTTGCATGATTTTGTTTGCTTGGAGACGTTGTTTTGAGTTAGGAGACCTTAGGAAGCCCTTTGATAGCCTTAGAATTTGGTTATGGAGAATAGGAGGACGAGTGGACAAAATGAGGTTCTCCCAAAAAAATCAAAGCGGACGTACAATCCCGATCCCAGACGTACAGTTCAGAGTGTGACAGAAAACTTTATTTTAACCAGCTGTCCGATAGCTCCTATTTTCTTGTTTTAGAGTCGTTTTGATAGAAATAAAACTAATATAAGGTTTTCCATAGATTTGGAGAACCCGGATCATTTGGAATACTCGGAGACATTATATGACCCAGGTGAGTCTTAACTCACATAATGCTCATTGTTGTTTTCCATGCACTACACAACTATTTTGTGTACCAAAAACATGCATATTTCCAACTCTCAAATTTATACTTGATGCACATGAACTCTAGCATTTTGAGAAAAATGTTGTGCTGAATATGTTAAGAAAGTGAGACTTGTAAAAGCATGCATGTAAAATACAGAGAAGATAATTTGTATTGTATGACATGGTACACCGGTACGTATGGTATAATGGACATGGACTTACTATACATTTTAGCTTTATGGTCAAATGTATGAGTGTTATGTGGGCTTTGGATCCAATGGTTTTGTGACCTGGTGCAGCCATTCCCAAATGGCTAGGTTACGACAGGACGAACATCATTAGCGGTGTGGGCCACCCACGGTCGGACTCGATTGTGCTACTAGTGTTATGTACATAGCGTACAATGGCTGGGGTACCGGTATTGTATTACAGGTCCCTCAAGACAGCACCAACCTTGCTGGGAATGGGTAATATCTCGGGTAGACCATACTGTTGAACTATAACTGTCACTCTATATCATATGCATATATCATATATCTATACCACATTTTTGATAAAAACTGTCATATGGAACTGTTTCCTGCCTTATCAAAATGGAGTTCATTACTAAACTGGCATAGACATTATTTGCGTTAATATTCACTAAGTCTTAAACTTGCCCCTTTTTTATTTATGTTTTCCCCTATCATTATGAATATCTGCGCGGTTTAGCTACCCTAGAAGAGGATGCCGTTGGAGCCGACTTGGGTGATAGCTCAGGACTTGATTCGGGTCATTTTGAGGATATGGACCCAGTTTGATTGAAGTCTATGTAGAAGGATGGAGGAACTGCCAATGATGATATGATCAAGATTTTAATCTCGTTAGCCTTACTTAAGTTTAGATCTAGGATTTGATATGTTGATCTTTTGTTGGAACAATGTTATGACATTATGTCATGGTTTGTAATCCTATTTTGATGACGGTCTGATGACCGGCACCATTGATGGTTATCTTTATATTATGAGGATTTATATTTACTCTGGTACATGTTGTGTGGATGTTAAATTTATTGCTCTTTATTTCCTATAGTTTTCGAAAGTCTTCCGTTGAGATTTTCTCGTTTCAACGAGAAAGGTTGAAATCCTTGAGTCTTGTCTCGCGAGGAATAGGGCTAGGAGACGAACCATAGGGTCAATTACTAGTTAATTGATTTGCCCATCGGGGTCATTACACATACTTCCTAAGCATCCATGTCGTTCGTGACAAATATAGGTTACATCTAAATCAAGGAAAGTACATTATTGATTTACTTGATCGTGTGCAGATGCTTGGAACAAAGCCCTATGCCACACCCTACACTTCAAGCAAGAAGCTCACCAAGCTTGATGGTGATCCCCTACCAGATCCCACAACCTATTTGCATATCATTGGAGCTCTACAATATTGCACACTTACAAGACCTGACATGGCATATACTGTCAACCAATTGTGCCAATTTCTCCATTGTCCAACCAATGAACATATGAAGGCTGCTAAAATAGTCCTAAGGTACCTTAAAGGCACACCAGATCATGGCATTCACTTCACTCCAGGTCCTTTTCAGCTTCAAGCATACTGTGATTCTGACTAGGCAGGGGATCCTCTAGATCGCAGATCCACCACAGGGTATTGTATTTTTTTCGGCTCCAACTTAGTGTCTTGGCATGCTAAGAAGCAGCCTGTTGTCTACAGAAGTTGAATATCGTGTCATGGCCATCACAGCTGCTGAGCTCTCATGGCTTCGAATGCTACTCAAAGAATTGCAAGTTTCTCTCCATGATCCTCTTGTACTCTAGTGTGATAACATAGGAGCTATTGCCTTAGCTTCAAATCCCATCTACCATGCTCGTACCAAGCATATAGAATTTGACTATCACTTCATCCGTGAGAAAATTCTTCACAAAGATCTCAGTGCTTGCTACATTCCAACTCAAGATCAATGTGCTGATATCTTCACAAAGGGTTTTACCTCCTCTCGTTTTCTTTTCCTTAGAGACAAACTCATGGTCACTCCCTCTCCTATTCATTTGAGGGGGCCTGTTAAGGAACCAACAAAGTCTATTTTGGATTCACTCTTTGAATCCAAATAGATCCAAACCACTCTCTAGCATTATCCTTATAGTTCTCTACCATTATCCTTATCTCTAGCATTATCTCTAGTATTATCCTTATCTCTAGCATTATCCTTATAGTTGTTTTTATCTCTTCCCTTTTAGTTTTCTAGTTGTATTTGTTCTACTTGTTTGTATTGTATTAGTTCTCCTAGTTTGTATCAAGTTTGGGTTTGTCAAACTTTATTACAATTGTAACTCTTTGCCTATATATACAATGAGAATGAAGCTAAGACTTCATTTTGCCAAAAGCAAGTTTATATTGTTTCTTTTAGAGAAAACATATGGAAAGCAAGTAAGAATTTTTTTTATCTAGAAGAGATCCACATACCTGGTTCAATTTCCCCCTTTTATCTCCCTTGAGGCTTACTTAGTTGAATTGTATTTGACCAACGAATCATAGCTGCAATTTGCACCCTTATATCATGGGATTCTTGGTTGATTACCAATACCCTTCCATCCAGAGATTTGGGATATCATAGGCAAAAATAGATTGATTTGAATCATATAATTAAGGCTGATACTGGCTTGTTGTGGAGACCTACTTGAATAGCTTCATGGGCCTTCTTGGTGGGGTTTATTCCAATGGACTCGTGTGACCTTCTCTGTATTAGTCCCAACTCCCAATACCTATTAAGTTTTGGTTTTCTTTCCCACCTAATTGTCACAAGTTTAGATGGTTTTTTTTTTTCTTCAAAAAAATAAAGATTGCAACATAAATGAGATATCCAAGATCATTTAATCTATAATGTTATTAGTAGACTGCTATCACTACAAAAAAATTGATATTTTCTGACGTGGCAAATAGTACATAATTTTTGCCATGTCAGAAAATATTTTCTGACGTGCTAAAAAATAGCACGTCAGAATTTTCGGACGCGCCAAATTTCTGACGCACCAAACTGGTGCGTCAGAATTTTCTGACTTGCCAAACTTGGTGCGTCAGAATTTTCTGACGCACCAAGTTTGGCAAGTCAGAAAATTCTGACGCGCCGGTTTGGCGCATCAGAAATTTCTGATGCTCTAAATATTGCACGTCAGAAAAAAAAAAAAAAAAAAAAAAAAAAAAAAAAAAGGCCGGAATTTTGAAAATTTTCCCTCTTCTTATTTTCCCTCCACTTTTTTCTTCTTTTTATTCTTCCCTCCTCAGTTATTTTTCCCACACTCTCTCTCTCCTCTCCCTTCTCTCCACGGCAGATCAAAGAAATTAGGCAGAAGAAGGAGAACAAAAAGAAAAGGAGAAGAGAAGAAGAAAAAGAAAGGGAGAAGAGAAGAAGAAGAGAAGCTGCAGAAGAAAAAGAAAGGGAGAAGAGAAGAAGAAGAGAAGCAGAAGAAAAAAAAAAAAAAAAAGAAGAAGAGAAGAAGAAGAAGATCGAGGAAGAAGAAGAGCATGGACGTGCACCATCTCTGCACCACCATGGTGCATATCTGCACCATGGTGGTGCAGAGATCGCACCATCTCTACACCCCATGGTGCAGAGATGATTTGCACCATGGTGCAGCTGTGTTTCTCAACACAGATCTGCACAGCAGCGTGAGGGAGCTGTCGTGCAGAGGAATTCGAAAAAAAAAAATAATAATTTAAATTAATAAATTTTTAATTCAAAAAAAAAAATTCCAAAATTTTTTTTTTTAAAAATTATTTAATTATTTAATTTTCTAACGTGTGTCAGAACTACTACGTCAGAATTTTCTGACGTGGTAGTTCTCCCACGTCAAAAAATTTTCTGACGTGTGAGATAGTGGAACGTCAGAAAATTCTGACATTCTACCCACTGATACGTCAGAAAAAAAATTTTCCTGTCACCTATGCTTCTGACAATCAACGCGCGTCAGAAACGCCACGTAAGAAAACGCCAGTAAGAAAAAAATTGGTTTTTTGTAGTGTATACGAATACCATACAACTTGATGATGTGACAGTAAAAATCAACCATTTGATCAACAGTACTAATAAAAAAAAAAAAAATGTCTAATTTTTACTACCATGTCATCTCAGTTGTATAACATTTATATAACACTATATTAAATAGCATTACTCTTAATCTACCATGTGAAAGAAAGAAAGTTAGGCTTGAGTCATGATTTCTTAATGTATGATTTTGATATTCGACCATTTGGTGCTCTTTTGTCACTAGCTTCAAGACATTTGTCATCATCATCAATTTGATACTCAAAACTCTTCTAACTAGTACTTAGTTTTACTAACTTAAGCATAAAGTTATTCATTTGTAATCTTATCTTTTAGGGTTAAATACTATTCTAGTATATGTGGTTTGCATCAAAATCAAATAGCTACTTCGGTTTTCAAAAATATCGCAAATGGTACCTGTGGTACGCTAATAAACCCACTTGATACCTCTGTCAAGATTCCATTAAGTTTTTTAACAAAACGCCACATCACCCATACACGTGGTGTGGTACCTGGATTTTTGGGTGCCAAGTCATATTTTATTTTATTTTTTTTCAAAAAGGCTGGGGTGGCCGAACCACCCTGTTTGGCCTAGGGGTGGTTTGGCCCCCCCCAGACCGGTGGGAAGAGGAAAAAAAAAAAAAAAATCAAAGTGGGAGGGAGGACAAGTGGAGAAAGGTACTCATGATCCGAAAGATGATCAAAATCTTAACGACAACAACAGGAAGCTCAAAGAATTGGGAGAGTTGTCGGTGGAGAGGCTGTTTGAGAACCAAGAGGTGCCGTCGTGGAGGAAGGAGCTGATGGTGAGAGCCTTCGTGGTGAGCTTCATGCTGAGCATACTTTTCAGATTCATAGTGATGAAGCTCAACCTCACCACCGGTATCATTCCTTCGCTCAACGTCTCCGCCGGTCTATTGGGGTTCTTCTTCGTGAAGACGTGAACCAAATTGCTTCGGAAGTCCGGCTTGTTGAAGCAGCCCTTCACCAGGCAGGAAAACACCGTCATCCAGACCTGTGTTGTCGCCTCCTCCGGCATCGCCTTCAGTGGTATGTGATAACCCCTTCTATTTGTCTTCTTGTTCAAAAACATGTTAGTTTATGTTGATTCACAGTTTTCCAAAAGATGACGTGGCACGCTTGCCGAGCTTGAGTTGGACCAACACCCGAACAATTTGACTGCACAACAAAGAAGAAAGAAGGATCAAAGTGACCGGGGGTGAGCCGGTGTGAGCACTCCGATGCCTAAGTCAGAATGGGAAAGGATACTAGTAACAACTACGGAGCTCAAATTATGAGAGTTGTGATTACCTTTGCTTTTGACCATATGACTTGTATTTATAGGCATTGGAGGAAATTTGATTTCCCACTTATCAAGGAATCTTATCCTTTGATATTGGCTGAACAAACATTTGAATGAAAAGATTATGTTTGTTAGTTCTTCCACGATTTAAGCGACTTGAGATCAGAGGATCAATTATAATATCTTTTGAGATATCAGAGTTATTCCCTTTACTGAGACTTACATGTCCTGAGTTATTCTCGGACTTTTTAGTCTCGGCTAGAGATTGCCTTGGATTTGTGGTCTTGGATAACATGAGTAGATCTCGTCTCGGATCACTTGAGTAGGTCTCGGACTTGGGCCTTTTGAGTAGGTCTCGGACTTGGGCCTCCTCTGGCTGGGCCCAAGGATTGGTTAATAAATGGTAAGCTGGTTCATGACCCAACAGTTACCCCCCAATTTCGAAGTTTGTAGAACTAAAGAAATTTCATGTCTTGATGGAATGAACCGAGGCCAGCTTTTTTTTTAAGAGAAATTCCGAGACAGTCAGCGTCTTTCTAACTCCGTCCCGGATTAATAAGGCGGCAAAATTTGAAATTTAAATTCCAGATTCAAAATTTAAATTTCAAATCTTGGAGGGTAAATTCAAATTCAAATTTCAAATATTAGAGGGGAAATTTGACTCTCGACATTCCAGGTGTCGGTTGAAATTCCGAGACCCTATCGCTTCATTAATGCTGGCTTTTGAGTACCTTACACATGTCATCTGTAGGCGGCGTCGGTTGAGCTTCCGAGGCCCCGTCGCTTCATTAAGGCTAGCTTTCAAGTACTTTACACGTGTCATCTGCAGGCGGCGTCGGTTGAGCTTCCGAGACCCTGTCGCTTCTTGGCATATTTAATGCCCCTGCTATCGAGTTGTATCCCTTTAAATAGGTTGTTTAGCACCTTATCTTACTCATTCTTCTTCCGTCTCTCCAAAACCTATTTTTCCTTTCTAGCTTCTTTTCCTTTTGCTTCCCCTTTACTGAAAATAACCTATCATCATGTCTGGCGACGAAGGATCAGGTTCTGATGGTCTCGGAGGTAACACTTACCCAGCCTGCTGGCGGTCGGAATTAACTAAGGCTGATGAAGCGAGAATCCGAGAGGAATGTTTCATTCCCAGGTCAGTGAAACTTCGATTTGATGAAGAGCAAATGGGCGCTATCGTGCGTGCTGACGCACATGAGGTTTGCTTATACGAGACCATGTTTCGTTCGGGTTTCCGTCTGCCTTTCCCAACGGTAGTGAGAGAGTTACTGAGTCTCATAAATCTGGCTCCGCACCAGATTGTGCCAAATGGCTGGAGAATTCTCTATGCCTGTATTCTGCTCTGGCCACTGGCCCTTGGACCAGACCATTACCTTTCTGCTAGAGAATTTTTGTGGTTCTATCGGCTTCAGAAGAACCCAAAGTGTGAGGGTTTATACAACTTCTAGTCTCGACGGGGGAAGTTTATACACATGGATGGCAAGTATTCCAGTAATCACCGGTGGAAGGCTAAATACTTCTTTGCCACTGGTCAGTGGGAATTTCACCCTACTGAAATTGCTGAAGGTCCAAGGGTACCACAGGAGACGAGTGTTCCTGCCAGAAATGCTCCTAAGGAACCGACTCTTAATGAGGACGAACTGAAACGTGTAGACAAAATCGCAGCATGGGCTCGGAGACATGAAGGCTCGATGTTCTACACTAAGTTAATGGAAACTTTTTCTGAAGGAAAGGGTATCGAGGACTTTAATGGAGGCGCTGGCGAAAAAAGAAAGAGACTTGCCTCCGTGGTCGTCCGAGACCCAAGCCTCGCCGCCTCGGGTCCTCCAGCTGCCAACACTCGAGGCGCTACCCCCCGGAAATCTCGTCTCGAGAAAGGCAAGGGCAAAATGGTTGAACAGCCCAAGCAGAAAAATATCCCCCTTCAAACAGGCGGGGCTTTGAAAATACGTGGGGATCCAATCCCACCTATGGTTCCCCAGTTTCAGACTACTGGCCCCTTAAAAATGGATGCCAAGGCTAAAAAGCCTAGCACTCCTCCTCGGGCAACCAGAGTTTTGAAGTTGGTTGATGAGCCTGAGGACTTGGAGGTCCCTCAGCCAGAAAAAAAGAAACCAAAGAAGGTGGCTGAAATGAAAGTGCAAGACCAGCTTGCTAACTTTCTGGCTGCCAGGAGAAAGGCGGGTCCTAAGCCCGTGGTCAGATCTGCTGCGGAAGTCGAGGCCTTCCTTGCTAAAGAGCCCATCTCGGCTCGGCCGCTAAACGCTACACCTCTCGGCTCCGCAGGAGCTGCTGCAGATAATGCTATCCCTATTGGGTCCCTATCATTCCAGCCTCTTGGTTCGAACATCCAACACATTTTGGATGACATAGAACTGGAGGAAAACTCTGAGGCCTCAGTAGGGATGGTTCAGGAGGGGACCAAGGAGCATACTGCCACGGTTCAGGAAGAAGGAGTAAGGGCGTTATCACCCATCGCTGAAGTCGAGCACATGGATCAGGCTTCAAAGCCTGTCGAGGCCTGTCAGCCGACACCTTCCAATGCTAAGAAGGCCTCTGCTACCGAGACGGCTTTCAGTGCCGAGAAGGCCTCTGCAGTAAGTGCCGAGACCTCCTCTTCTTCCGAGGCGCTTGTGAGACTAGAGGGGGTAGATTGGATAGTCGGCGGACCCCTTGCTACATTTGGTGGCGACCTGAAGGGCAATCCTTTCCAGGCTTTAGTGGATTTGATTCCTCATGAGGGTCTCATAATGGAACGTGACACCTCTGCTCAGGGCATGACCGAGCAAATGCTCTTCAACCAACTCGTTGTAAGTTTTCTGACTTTTACCTTAGTTTATTTTCCTTGATATGCATATGCTAACTGAATTTTTCACAGGGTTTCATGAGGTCGTTGATACTGTACTGTTATTTTCGGAAGACAGTACAGGGTTCAGCTTCTGAAATAAGTCGCCTTAAAGACAAGGTCACTGAATTGGAGGCCAAGAATGCGGAACTGACGAAAGTCACTGTGGCGCAAGACGAGGAGCTGTTAATCTCAGGCCAGGAGCAATCTAAATTGTTGGCTGAGACCTCTGAGGCTGCTGCGGCTCGGGCAAGGGCTGAATCAAAGGTTAACGATCTGCTGACTGAAATTGAAGGCCTCCTAAATGAAGTGAACCGCCTGCAAGAGGATAACTCTATTGTTAAGGAGGACTTCAATCAGTTGGAAGAAACATATGCAGGGGTCTCGGACCAGCTAAAATTGGCCCAAAATGAGGTCTCGAATTTGAAGACTCTGGTGGCCAAGACGAATGAAGCCAAGGTGGTGGCCGAGGAGAAGCTCAAATTCTTTAAGGGAAAATACGCCCAAGTAAGGGCTCAGCTGAAGGAGGCTAAAACCCGAGCTGCTGACTACTTATGTCAACTGTCCTTTGCCTCGTGGGTTCGAAATTCTGCTTGGGCCGACGGGCTCATTCTTGGCTTTGAAAGTTTTCGAGCATGGGCTAAGGACTCAACTCGGATGATAGATCTTAACAAGGTGAAAGTCGAGGACATCCCTTGTTCGGACGCAGCCATGGCACAACTGGTCAACCTGGGTCAAGAACAAATGCCTGATGCAGCAGGAATAAAAGATTTCTTCTACGATCCCTTTTCAGATCAACAGCATCGAGGCACTGAATCTGCTCTTGATGATGCCCATTCTGCCGAGGCCAATACTGCCGAGTCCATCTCTGCCGAGGTCCCTGATGTTACCCCTAAGGAGAGATGATGTAATACCATTTGTACATACCTCTTTGTTAATGAAATGAGTTTTT
The DNA here is from genome assembly GCF_965113065.1 of Corylus avellana. NCBI lineage: Eukaryota > Viridiplantae > Streptophyta > Magnoliopsida > Fagales > Betulaceae > Corylus > Corylus avellana. The sequence continues at coordinate 13,334,907 of NC_142496.1, forward strand.
GGTGTTTGTATGAGTCTCGGGATAACCTTTATTTATTCGTTGCTTAAGGTAGTTAGGAATTTACAATTGTATTTCTTCGAGTTATATCTTGGGGATTTCAACTTATCCTTAGTTATGCTACCTCGTGATAATTGATTGCTACCTCGAGTTAGGTCTCGGAGAGTTTGGTTGCTACCTCGAGTTAGGTCTCGGAGAGTTTGGTTGCTACTCCGAGTTAGGTCTCGGAGAGCTTGATTGCTACTCCGAGTTTAGGTCTCGGAGAGCTTGATTGCTACTCCGAGTTTTAGGTCTCGGAGAGCTTGATTGCTACTCCGAGTTTTAGGTCTCGGAGAGCTTGATTGCTACTCCGAGTTTTAGGTCTCGGAGAGCTTGATTGCTACTCCGAGTTTTAGGTCTCGGAGAGCTTGATTGCTACTCCGAGTTTTAGGTCTCGGAGAGCTTGATTGCTACTCCGAGTTAGGTCTCGGTTATGTTATGTTAAGAGAATGCTCCTTTCGGTTGCATAATTTTAGGACTCGGAAGAGCCTTTTCAGCCGTCTTCTCTGAGTCTAATAATTTAATTTGTACATATGTATCTTATATACTGCATAACTCCGAGATACTTTTATTCATTGAAATCAAAATAATGAAATGACAAATAAATCACATATCACTGCATTTAGACGTAATATTTTTTAAGGTGCTCAGCGTTCCAAGGCCTTGGTAGAACCTTACCTTTGGAATCCTCCAAGTGGTATGCTCCTGCTCGTTTGCATTCAACCACCTTATAAGGTCCTTCCCAATTAGGAGCCAGTTTTCCTTCGGTTGGGTCTTTGGTTGCGAGAGTAGCTTTACGTAGGACCATATCTCCAACTTTGAAGGTTCGAGGCTTGACCCTCTTATTGAAATACCGAGTCACTCTTGCCTGATATGCTGCCATAGCCACTTGAGCTTGATCCCGCTTCTCTAGTAGCAAGTCTAAGTGTAGTTGTAAACCTTCGTTATTAGTCTCGGATTGGAAGGTCTCTACACGATAGCTGCCTGAGCCTACCTCGGCTGGAATGACTGCCTCAGTTCCGAATGCTAAGGCATACAGTGTCTCTTCTGTTGGAATCCTCTTGGTCGTTCGGTATGCCCATAATACTTCTGGAAGATCTTCTGCCCAGTTTCCTTTCCGATCATCCAGCTTCTTCTTCAAGATTTTGAAAATTGTTTTGTTGGTGGCCTCTACCTGCTCATTTGCCTGGGGGTGCCCAGGAGACGAGTAATAGTTCCTTATCCGCAGCTGGGCACACCAGGCTCGGAATGAGCCGCAGTCAAATTGCTTTCCATTATCCGTGATAAAAGCATGGGGAATGCCGTACCGACATATGATGTTCTTCCATAAGAATCGTTCTATTGCTTTGGCTGTGATATTCACTAAGGCTTCAACCTCTGCCCACTTGGTGAAATAGTCTATAGCAACAACCGCGAACCGTACACCTCCCCTGCTCCGAGGCAATGGTCCTACTATATCTACCCTCCATTGGGAGAAGGGCTAAGGCGAAGATATTGCACTCAGGTCTTCAGGAGGTTGATGAGTGATATTCGCGAATCGTTGGCACTTGTCACAATTTCTGACTATATATGCCGAGTCCCGATTCATGTTGGGCCAATAGAAACCTGCTCAGACTGCTTTATGTGCCAATATTCTGGCTCCGGAATGGCTTCCACAGACCCCTTCATGGATCTCTCTAAGGATATAATCTCCTTCATCCTTCGAAACACATTTTAAGAGTGGCAACGTGAAACCCCTTTTGTAAAGGACTCCATTTATCATTGTAAACCTTTCTGCTCTTACCTTCAACCGGATAGCCAGTTTTTTATCTGAAGGAAGTATTCCTCTTTCCAGGTATTCCACGATTTCTAGTTGCCAATTAGGTATGGTCTCGGCTGTCGAGACCGACACCGTCTCGGTAACTGATGACTGTGGAAGAACTTGGATAGGAGTTTCGGCTTCAATCTCTTTACTAGCCGTTGAGGCCATTCGGGCCAACTGGTCTGCTCTTTCATTCTCTGGTCTCGGAATTTTCACAATGCTAAACTTCTCAAATAAAGCTTGCAAATCCTGCACCTTAGATAAGTATAACTTCATCTTGTCTCCCTTGGCTTCGAATTCCCCTCTGATGTGCCCTACAACGACCTGGGAGTCACTCCGTACTTCGACAAATTTGGCTCCCATTTCAAGAGCTAAACCGAGTCCTGCCAAGACTGCCTCGTACTCGGCCTCATTATTCGTTGTCTTGAACTTCAACTTCAATGCACTGCATAATTCTTCCGCATCGGGAGTAATCATTACTATGCCTGCTCCACCATGCTTTCTCGTAGATGATCCATCCGCATAAATTACCCAGGTTTCATCACTTGGCCAGATGGTGATGTCTGGCAAATTAGTGAATTCTGCCAGAAAATCAGCCAGTGTTTGGCCCTTGAGAGAATTCCGAGGGAGAAACTCGATATCAAATTCTCCCAGCTCAATAGCCCAGTTAGCTAATCTTCCCGAAAGATCTAGCTTTCTTAATACTTTCTTCAAAGGGTATTCAGTCAAAACCCTAATAGTATGAGCTTGGAAGTAGGGTCGGAGCTTCCTGGATGCTATAACCAAGGCGAAAGCCAGTTTTTCCATTTGGGGATATCTTTCTTCAGCGCCCCTCAAAGCTCTACTTGTGAAGTATACAGACTTTTGAATTCCTTCTTCTTCTCGAATTAATGCAGCACTCACAGCCGTTTGGAACACGGCTAAGTACAAATATAGTACCTCCCCAGGTATTGTCTGGCTCAGCAAAGGCAGCCTCATCAGGTATTGTTTCAGCTGTCCGAAGGCTTTTTCGCATTCGTCTGTCCATTCAAAGGCCTTTCGCAAGACTTTGAAAAACGGAAGACACTTGTCGGTCGATCGTGAAATGAACCGATTTAGTGCTGCCACCCTTCCTGTCAATTGCTGAAGCTGTTTTAAGTTTCTCGGAGATTGCATATCCAAGACAGCTTGTATTTTTTCAGGATTGGCTTCTATTCCTCGGCTGGACACCATGTAACCAAGGAACTTTCCTGATGAAACTCCGAATGCACACTGTGAGGGATTCAACTTCATCCCGTACTTCTTCAAGGTTGTGAACGCCTCTTGCAAGTCGAGTATGTGGTTCTGTGGCAACACACTCTTGACTAGCATGTCATCAACGTATACTTCCATATTGCGTTCGATCTGGTCTCGGAACATCTTGTTTACCAGCCTCTGGTATGTTGCCCCTGCATTCTTCAAACCGAATGGCATGACCTTATAACAGTACAAGCCTCGGTCAGTTATGAACGCAGTTTTCTCACGGTCTTCTGGATGCATGTATATCTGGTTATAATCAGAGAAGGCGTCCATGAAGCTGAGTAATCCATATCCAGCTGTTGAATCCACCAATGCATCAATGCGAGGTAATGGAAAACTGTCTTTTGGACAAGCTTTATTGAGGTCAGTGAAATCCACGCACATCCTCCACTTCCCATTGGACTTCTTGACCAATACTACATTAGCCAACCAATCAGGATAATATACTTCTTCAATGAAACGAGCCTTGAGAAGCTTCTCTACTTCTTCTGCTATGGCCACATTCCGTTTAGGGGCGAACTTTCTTCTTTTTTGCTTTACTGGTTTCACACTTGGATCCACATTTAGCTGGTGGAAGATGTCTTCAGGATCAATTCCTGGCATGTCTTCGTGAGTCCATGCAAAAACTTCTAAATTCCTTCTTAGGAAGATGATGAGGCCGTCTCGGATTTTGGGACTGAGCTGCGTCCCAATCTTCAAAGTCTTGTCTCCACTTATTACCACATCCTCCAGAGGTTCAGCTGGTTCCCCCTTTGGGTCATTCCTATTATTCCCACCTACTGTACCAATTACAATAGGAGTCGGATCCGAGACCCTCTTGAGAGACGTATTGTAACATCTTCTCGCCTGGGTTTGATCTCCCTTCACTTCTCCGACTCCTTCTTCTGTCGGGAACTTCATCATCAAGTGGTATGTCGAAGTTACAGCCTTTAACTTATTCAAAGCAGGTCTACCGACAATGGCATTATAGGAACCTGGTCGTTCAATAACCAAAAAATCTACCATCACAGTTTTTTGCTTAGGTGCTGTTCCTGCCGTTACAAGGAGTGAAATAAGACCAATCGGCTGGACCTACTCTCCTGCAAATCCAACCAGGGGAGAGCTAAATGGTGTGACCCTTTCACGATCGATACCCATTTGCTTAAAAACTGGCCAGTACAGTATATCAGCCGAGCTTCCATTGTCCACCAAAATTCTGTGGATCATATGGTTGGCCACTGTTACAGTTACTAGTAGCGGATCATCATGGGGCTGCATTACCCCCTAGCGTCCTCTTCAGAGAAAGAAAGGATCACTGAATCCTTTTTTGCAACTTTGGACGGTCTCTGCACTGTAAAGACTTCCTCGGCCTGTGTCTTCCTAGCATGGGCTTTCCTGGCCGAATTAGACTGTCCTCCACCAGCTATTCCTCCGGCAATAGTATGGATTTCTCCTACTACTCCTTGATCCCGAGGGGGTCTCGGATCTTCTCTAGGACCATCATCCCGATCACGTCTCGGCTCCCGTGTCCTTTCAGCTCGGTTTCCATCTAATAGGAGAGGCTGTTGGTGCATCGCGCCTTGGTTCCTTTCCCCTGCTAGGAATCTTACCAGCCTTCCATTTCTAATGAAAGTTTCGATTTCCTGCCGCAAGGTTATGCAGTCTTCCGTCAAATGTCCGTGATCATTGTGGTACTCGCAGAACTTCGTCCGATCTCGCTTCCTCGGATCACCCCGCAACTTACTTGGCCACCTGAAAGCTGGGTCTCTTCTGATTTCCATAAACACTTCGTTGACCCTGGTATTCAAAGGTGTGAACCTTCGATCTTCACGTCGCCGAGGTTCTGTCTTTGGGACTGATGGTACAGTCTTCTTTACTACTCTCTTCTGAAACCTTTCTTCCTTCGGAGCGGATGCTATAGGTGGCTCATTTTTGGCGTCCTCTTCCTTTTTGGCGTCCTCCTTCTCCCGGTCTTCTTCCTCTTGACCTTTCGTGAGAGCCTTAATCATTTCCTCCTAATTAATATACTCTTCTGTTTTGGCGATAAACTCGGGAAGAGTTATTTCTGTAGAACTTTTTGATACTTCGCCCATTAGAGGCCTGTTTGGCCTGACTCCATGCCATAATGCGGATAATACCGTTTGATCCCCCGGATTATCCACCAACAATTTTTCTTTATTGAACCTATGCATGAAATCCTTCAGGCTTTCTTCCTTCCCTTGACGCAATGACAGTAAGTGTAACAACCTCATCTCATATAGCGGAAAAACTGTAATTATCAATACAAAAAAAAATACTGTTAAAATACTTTTCTTTATACAAAAATACCCAAAGCTATGTCGTGCAAGACATTTATACAAATCTATCCGACAGTCTAAACTCTAGACAAAACTTAACCAACTTGGAATCTCTGTACATCTCAATATGAATCTCTAATCACAACTGCATAATTACCTTGATTTTCCATTCCTGCAAGCACTACATAAAACTGTGAAGTAGTGAGTCAATTGATTTCCGACAATATAAATCATTGTTGAATCATATATATATAGCAAAATGCTAGACAAGTTATAAAACCACAAAAATCCGTATTATTGGATATCAATATCATACTCAGTAAGTAAGAATACTTACAGTGGATTACATGAATGGATCATCAAAGGTAATTACTTGAAACCCGTTCTGCTGCAGTTGGTCCATACCCATAACAATCCCTTCACTGACTTTCTCTCTCTCTCTCTCTCGCCTAAACTCTCTTAGAAAGAAGAAAGACCGAGTAAAAAGCAGAAGAAGGAAGAATATATGCAAGAGATGGAAGAGGAGATGAGTGGTGAAAATACTGAAGGAGAAAAGCTCTATTTATAGGAGAAAATCAAATACTATTCCACCAACCCTACACTATTCCACCAACCCTTTACTATTTCACCAACCCTATACTATTCCACCAACCCTACACTATTCCACCAACCCTTTACTATTTCACCAACCCTATACTATTCCACCAACCCTACACTATTCCACCAACCCTATACTATTCTACCAACCCTATACTATTTCACCAACCCTATACTATTCTACCTTCTTATTCTACCATCCTTATACCTACCATTTACTATCCTATTATTTCACCAATTATTACAATCATACTCCAAATTATACCAATCAATCATCAATTATCATATCTCTTAAATATCCCAATAAAATAATCAATATAAAATTATCATCATGATATAATAACCTCAAATAAATATTCATTCCAATAATATTCATAAGATCTAATAAATTCCTCAAGAATAAATATTATTACCTAATATCATCAATAAATATCTCAACCTCAAAGTAAATGCCATTACCTAATATGAATATTAATATAATCATAGCATCAATTTAATATCTCTAAAATAAGACTTTAAAAATCTGGGGTGCTACAGTAAGCAAGCCGAGTGCTTCCTCCTCTTCTTGGTAGCCAGGAATTGGCTTAAAAAGAGACTTCCAAGTTCTTTGAAACTATCTATCGACTTGGCAGGCAATCTGGCAAACCAGTCCTGAGCAACTCCTTCCAGAGTGAGAGGAAAGGTTCTGCATGCTATTTCATCTGGAAACCTATGAAGGGAAAAGTGAACACGGACGCTTTCCATATGTTCAGAAGGGTCGCCACTACCGTTAAACTCCTTGACGCGAGGCATCTTGAAGTTTTCAGGCAAAGGGAAACTTAACACTCGGTCAGTGAAAGGCAGATCGGTGTTATCCATAAGCCCCGAAGCAGGGGTTTTTCCATCCTTTTCAGCTAGCCTGCGAGTTAGTTCTTCGTACTTCTTCTTTAAATCTTCCATGTCAGCACTCATCTGGGCCTCATTTCGCCCCTGGAATTGCTCCCTTCGAGGCCTAGTATGCTGAGACCTCTCTGGGTTCTGCTGCTCACGATGCTCCTCATTCTGGACAGTAGTATGATGGCTAGCTTGGACTGAACTTGCTTCCTCATCGCGATGGGAACCTGCAGTTCGCTTCCCATCACGAATCTCCCTTCGCCTTTCCCTCTCACGCCGTTCTTCACGCCTTCGTGCTCGCTCTTGATCCCTCTGGCTATTACGGCCCTCAGCAGCTGTGAGCCTTATAGCCAGGTCTTCATTCTGCTTTTTCAGAACCTTCATGGATTCAGACATCTGCTTCATGAATTCGGCTAGATCGGATGGTGGTGGTACGTTGGAGGCTGCAGCAGTGGAACGGGTAGTCACCATTTTAGATTAGTAGAGAACTGATGAAAATCGAAGTTCCCACAGACGGCGCCAAACTGTTGATGCACAGTTTTCCAAAAGATGACATGGCACGCTTGCCGAGCTTGAGTTGGACCAACACCCAAACAATTTGACTGTACAACAAAGAAGAAAGAAGGATCGAAGTGACCGGGGGTGAGCCGGCGTGAGCACTCCGATGCCTAAGTCAGAATGGGAAAGGATACTAGTAACAACTACGGAGCTCAAATTATGAGAGTTGTGATTACCTTTGCTTTTGACCATATGACTTGTATTTATAGGCATTGGAGGAAATTTGATTTCCCACTTATCAAGGAATCTTATCCTTTGATATTGGCTGAACAAACATTTGAATGAAAAGATTATGTTTGTTAGTTCTTCCACGATTTAAGCGACTTGAGATCAGAGGATCAATTATAATATCTTTTGAGATATCAGAGTTATTCCTTTTACTGAGACTTACATGTCCTGAGTTATTCTCGGACTTTTTAGTCTCGGCTAGAGGTTGCCTCGGATTTGTGGTCACGGATAACATGAGTAGATCTTGTCTCGAATCACTTGAGTAGGTCTCGGACTTGGGCCTTTTGAGTAGGTCTCGGACTTGGGCCTCCTCTGGCTGGGCCCAAGGACTGCTCAATAAATGGTAAGCTGGTTCATGACCCAACAGTTTAATTGTCGAAAAATCTGGAAACCAGGATGAACGAGATAGTTTAAAAGTGTTGCACAAATTTCATGTTTGTCAAACTTGTAGACTGAAAATTCCATCTTTTAATTGATTTCTATTAACAGGAGGTTTTGGAACTTATCTGTTTGGAATGAGTGAACGCATTGCCAAACTATCAACAAACACTCATGGTTTCAAAAACCCATCATTAGTATGGATAATCGGCTTTCTTTCTCTTTAACCGTTAAGAATATATATAACAAAAAAAAAAAAAAAAATTGTGAGAGATGACACTTGATACTTATTAGAATAGATTGGAGGGAATTTCAATTTGGAAGAAATTTTTGTCTTTTATAAAATTGGGAGAGATGGCTAAAAATAAAATATATTAGAAATATTAACATAAGGTAAACAAAATGATTTAAATTTTCTACAAAATGAGTTATAACTTTAATTCATATGTCCTTTGAGCATGTGACAAACAGATTTTTTGTTTTATTATTAATGATATTAAAAAAATGTAAGAAGCATATGTTATAAAAAAAATGTATATATATATATATATTTTTTTTTTGCATATTTACACAAGGGAATAAAAAGAAGAAAGGATAATTCGATCTAGTGATCTCTACTTCACGAAGCGCGTATTTTTAACATGTTAAAAAGACACTTTTAAAAACTATATTGAAATAAATTCCCTACTTGATAGCTTGGAAGCACTTTTATTTTAACTAACCTCATCTGTAGTTAACTATCTTTATTACTATCTAATTTTCATAGTACGGATGTTCTTTTTCCTTTTCCGTTTCTTTTTTATTCAGTTCCCACTGCAAAAATAATTCTAATCCGTACGGACTTTATTTCTTAGTTCACTCTGTATTAATTTTTTTTTTCTTAAAATAAAGATTGCAAGATACATGACAATGACATATCCAAGGGACCAAGAACATAACTACCAAAATAATAATAATAATAATAAATAAAGACAATTTAATAGTGCGAAAGCAAGAGAGTTTTAGGCTCGACTCAAATGTATAATTTTGATGGTGGGCCACCACCTAATAAAGCTATTTTTCGTCACTAGCTTCAAACATTTTGAATAAGGTTCATACCTAGCCATGGTATCATCGTATCACCATCAATTTGATGTAAATAATAAGCCTTCTAGAAATCATGTTTACTAACATAAAATATTGGATCATTTCTGTGGCCACTCCAACAAGTCTCTATAATCTTATCTTATCTCTAATACATGTGTTGATAGCCTAAGAAGAAATATTCAACGGTGCCTTCAGCCCTTCAGCTATTACAACATCACATTGACTTCATCTATAAATGAGAGTGTATTCTTTGCTGGAATATGAACCACTCTTTCGTCTCCTGATATACTCCTCACGGTTGAAAAGTCATTGTTGATTAATTAGCCATAGTGACATCAATTTTTGTTATTCTTTTTTAATGTTTGCACCAAGCATCTCTCATAAGGCACAAGCGAAGGAAAATAGTGAAGAAATTTATAAGCTTAACTCATCACGTAAAGTCGATTCTATAGAAAATGATTGCACATTCCTTAACATGTTCAAGGTCTTGCTCATAGGCAATGTGAGATTATTTCTCAACACCTTCCTTCACGTGAAGGCCAGTATTTTTTCTGGTCCTTATAACGGGATAAGTAGTGCGGGTCTCATTCGTCCTGTAGTAGGCTCTGATACTATGAAGAAATTCATGGGCCTAACTCATCACATAAAACCGGATCAATAGGAGATGGTTGTTAATTTCTTATAAACATTCTCAAGGTCTTGTCCACAGGCAATGTGAGATTATTACTCAACAAATAGGAGATGAAGATTCGAACAAATTACCTCAACTTCATAAGGCGTAATATTCAGCCAATAAAGCTATTCCTTAAAGACCACACCGTTGTATCTTACCTTCATTCTTATACATAGATAATTTGAACAAATTAATGAGCCGTTGAATTAAGTTTTAGTGTTAATTTGTTAAAAAATTAAAGGACTGAAATTTCTTTCAAACCAACTTGAAGGAAATTTTTTCCTACTAACTTCAATAAGTGTCAAGTATCATATCTCATATGTTTTTTTTAATATTCTTAATAGCTATTTATTGTTATTATATTAACCTAAGAACTTAACATTAATTTTTAAAAAATCTAAAAATATTAAATGATACTTGTCACTTATTAAGGTAAATTGAATAAAATTTCTTCTAAGCTAATTTAAAAGAAATTTGGGTTCAAAAGTAAATGAATCAAATTTAACGCTACTCGACTCGATTCGATTACCGTGATATTCATCACTTATCCATCACTCCTTCGGTCATTCCACGCCTTGATGTGAGAATTAACAAGCAATTTCTAGCCACTTTCGTGAGAACAGAAAAATCCCATTATAAATATAAGGCACCCACCAAGAGATTCTCTCACTCAATACAGATTCACCTTCCTACTTCCGAATATTCCAACTCCCATTTTCTCGGAAAACACAGAGAGAAAAAAAGATGCCTCAAAATGGGAGGGAGGAGAACGGTTACGACCCGGAAGATGATCGAAATGTTAACCACGACAATGGGAAGCTTAAAGAATTGGGAGAGTTGTCGGTGGAGAGGCTGTTTGAGAACCAAGAGGTGCCGTCGTGAAGGAAGCAGCTGACGGTGAGAGCCTTCGTGGTGAGCTTCGTGCTGAGCATACTCTTCAGCTTCATAGTGATGAAGCTCAACCTCACCATCGGTATCATTCCTTCGCTCAACGTCTCCGCCGGTCTATTGGGGTTCTTCTTCGTGAAGACGTGGACCAAATTGCTTCGGAAGTCCGGCTTGTTGAAGCAGCCCTTCACCAGGCAGGAAAACACCGTCATCCAGACCTGTGTTGTCGCCTCCTCCGGCATCGCCTTCAGTGGTATGTGATAACCCCTTCTATTTGCCTTCTTGTTCAAAAACATGTTAGTTTAATTGTCGAAAAATCCGGAAACTGGTAGACTGAAAATTGTTAGATAGTTTAAAATTGTTGCACAAATTTCATGTTTCTCAAACTGGTAGACTGAAAATTCCATCTTTTTATTGATTTCTATTAACAGGAGGTTTTGGAAGTTATCTGTTTGGAATGAGTGAACGCATTGCCAAACTATCAACAAACACTCATGATTTCAAAAACCCATCATTAGTGTGGATAATCGGCTTTCTCTTTGTTGTCAGCTTTCTTGGACTCTTCTCGGTGGTGCCTCTCCGAAAGGTATATAGCATTTGAGAAATCTTGGGCATTTATTAGATTTAAAAAAAAAAAAAAAAAATTAAAAAAAAAAAGTTTATCGAACACAAGGAAATTAACGTGGTCATAGTGCTCTTTTTCTCCAATGATGTGTTTGATGTTTGGTGTCAGATTATGGTCATAGACTTCAGACTCACATATCCAAGTGGTACTGCAACCGCTTATCTTATCAACAGCTTCCACACTCCTCAAGGAGCCAAACTAGCAAAGTAACGTATCTAGCACTTAATGGTTTCTAGTTAAATGGGACCGTATGAAAATTTAGAATATCTTTTCTTTTTTATTCTATTTTTCCAGGAAGCAAGTGAGAGAGTTGGGCAAGTTTTTCACCTTCAGTTTTTTATGGAGTTTCTTCCAATGGTTCTATACTGCTGCAGACGGTTGTGGATTTGCAAGCTTCCCTTCATTAGGGCTCAAAGCATATAAATACAAGTACATATATAATTATCCTTCACTTTCCTCTTAATAAAATTTCAGTCTACTTTATGCAAAGAAGAATTTTCATTTGGTAAAAATTTTGCTTCAACTAAGCCTTGTTCTCATTTATTGATCATGTTGTGCCTACTGCGAAATCTTGATTGTTCTGCAGATTTTATTTTGATTTCTCAGCAACATATGTTGGAGTTGGAATGATTTGTCCCTATATCATAAATATATCAGTGCTGGTTGGAGGGATTCTTTCTTGGGGTCTGATGTGGCCTCTCATAGAAAAAAGAAAGGGTGATTGGTATTCTGCAGACCTACCAGAAACCAGTCTCCATGGTCTTCAAGGTTACAAGGTAAGTTCCCACCTATGTTTTCATCCATCAAGAAGGCTTTTCTGTTTGTTGAAAACTTTAATTTATATCCTTTATTCAGGTATTTATCGCCATAGCCATGATCCTAGGTGATGGTCTATATAACTTCGTCAAGGTTCTAAGTCTAACCACCATAGGTTTGTCTCATCAGTTTCGGCAAAAAGATGTGAGCTCTGATCTCCCCACTGCAGGCCATTCTTCTGATCATGTGAGCTTTCAGGTTTCATATGATGACAAGCGCCGAACCCAACTCTTTCTCAAAGATCAAATTCCAGCATGGTTTTCCATTGGAGGTTATGTTGCTTTTGCTGCCATCTCTACAGCCACTCTTCCACATATCTTTCACCAGCTCAAATGGTATTACATATTGGTCATGTACATATTTGCACCCATATTGGGTTTCTGCAATGCATATGGTGCTGGGCTCACTGATTGGTCCCTAGTATCCACGTATGGAAAGCTTGCCATCTTTATCATTGGAGCATGGGCTGGTGCCTCTCATGGTGGAGTTCTTGCAGGGCTAGCAGCTTGTGGCGTTATGATGAATATTGTCTCAACAGCGTCTGACCTAATGCAGGACTTTAAGACTGGCTACTTGACACTGGCTTCACCCCGTTCCATGTTTGTGAGCCAACTAATTGGCACAGCAATGGGTTGCATAATTTGCCCTTGTGTCTTTTGGCTCTTTTACAAGGCCTTTGATGACATTGGGCTACCTGGAAGCCAATATCCCGCCCCAAATGCTGTTGTGTACCGTAACATGGCTTTGCTGGGAGTAGAGGGCTTCTCAAGTCTACCAAGGAATTGCCTTCTACTCTGTTATGTGTTTTTTGGTGCAGCCATTTTGATAAATTTTATTAGAGATTTAGCGGGTAAGAAGTGGCGACAGTTCATTCCACTTCCAATGGCTATGGCAATACCTTTCTATATAGGATCATATTTCGCCATTGATATGTGTGTTGGAAGCTTAATATTGTTCGTGTGGGAGAAAATAAACAAGGCAAAGGCAGATGCTTTTGGGCCTGCAGTAGCTTCTGGTTTGATATGTGGAGATGGGATATGGACTTTGCCTGCTTCTATCCTTGCTCTAGCTGGGGTTAAGCCACCAATCTGCATGAAGTTTTTGTCACGAGCAACAAATATTAGGGTGGATAATTTTTTAAAACCACTGGGCTAAATGTGATAAATGAATGTGAAGTCTTTAATGCAATTAAGTTTTTAGCATGTAATATAAGGGCTAGGGTTTTGTCGGTTTATTTATTTAAGTGAACGTTTGTACTCCTTTTAAAAACAGATGATTATTAATGAAAAAAATTGTTTGTTTTGGATGTGACTTCTGTTATCTTTTAGTGGTGAGACTCCGCCAACACCAACTTATGATGAGTTCATCTACCATGTATGTGATGATGATGAGAGGATGCACTTGATTTTGAAATAGCAGGATTGAATGGTCATTCGTGTTTTGGATGGAAGCCAAAGAATGATCCGAAGCCAAAGCAAAAGCTATATATCATGCCCAACTTCGAGAAACAAAAGATAAAAGACATGCACTTTGATAAGCGTCAAATGTTGCACATTCAAGCCCCTTAATTTGCATATGTTAATTCCTTAGCGTTGTTAATTATTTGATTTCTGTCTTGTTTTTGTGTTTCATGTTTTATTTGGCAAATGCAAGAATTAATTCCATTGAAAATCGAGCTTAAATGACTATTTGGATGCATCCTGGCACCTGGGATCGAGCTTAGTAGCACTTGGGATCGAGTGTACATACGCTCGAGCGCATCAGCTAGCATTCGCGCGCAGAACCAGCCAAGCTCGAGCGCCTATGAGCTCAAGCGCGTATCTTTTAGGATCGAGCGTAGGTGCGATCAAATGCACTCAGGCGTCCAAATTACGGCAGCAATCCTTTTTCACCTTGGATTTGGTTTTCTGTCTCCCACTTGGACTGGGAGACTGACCTATGGTTTCTTAGGGTTTCTAGGGTTTCTAGACTTCTCCTAATCCCTATAAATAGGCCTATAAACATTGTAGAAAACACATTGCTTCGTAGAGCAAAAATTCATTGGAGCTTAGCAGAGTCATGAGTGGTTAATCCCCTTCGTGGAGTGTTGATGTAACCCTATCTAAGTACAATTGTTTGATTGTATAACTATGAGATTTGCTACATATTGATTTCATTCTTAAATATTAAATGCAATTGCTCTTAATTTCAAAATCAATATTTGTGAAATTCTTCTTTTGTCTTAAAAAGTCTTTTACCTTTTTTGAACTCAAATCATTCTTGTTTTCTGTGATTATGAGGATGATGGTTGTACATTGGGTTTAATTGACATATGATTAATAGAATTTGATAGGCTATGCCTAGAAAGACGGATTGTACTACACCCTAGTTTAGTTTAATTTAGATAGACTGTCTGTTCCAACCGAAGATGGGTTACACTTATTCATTGATTGTATGTATCCTGTTATAGAATTTCATAATTCATACCTAGGGAAGACAGGTCGTACCGCATCATAGTGGTTAGGTAGACGATCAATGCCAACCGAAGATGGATTATACTTATTCTTTAATAAGGGAGTTTCTTGTTTATTTAAAATATGCATAGAATGAATTTCTGGATTAAATATGATTAATCATTGTTGTGTGGATAGAGGTGAAGTTAATACCGTACACTCGCTCTTATATTTAATTCTCTTTTAATTTCATGCACTTTAGTTACAAACCAAATCAATTATTTTTTAAACTAAGTTAATTTTGATCTTTCGAATTTGATTACAAAACCCCTGCAATCCTTGAGGTTCGACACCCTCTTTTTAGCCTATCCTACAAGGATTCGTCCTATTGCGAGTGGTTATTTTTATTATTGATATTTTTGGACACAAAAAGGCCACATCAATTTTTGGCGTTGTTGTCGAGGACTGCTTAATGGTTTAGTTATTAAATTTTAAGGATTAATCTTAGCTTAATTATTTTCTACTTTACTTTGGTTTTGATTTTTTATTTTTAATTTTGGTTTTTGTGTCTTTTTTAAGCTTTTCTCACACAGGTCCAGAGTTGCAAAGATCCCCCAACACGCCTGCACTCGAGCCCAACCAGCCTGCGATCGAGCCTTTTCTGCTTTATTGTGATTTCCTTTCTAGTTTATGTTGGGTCGCCATTCTTTATCTTTGCCATTAATTGCTTGTGACCCCGACATTGAACACACTCTTAGAAAACTTAGAGCCGAAAGGAATTCTAAATTGCTAAAAGAGCACTCCACTGAGACCTTGGGCGACCATGTGGCTTTGAGAGATCACTATCTCCCTACAACACACTTCCCCCACATGTCTCAGGCTGCCAGACATTACTATGAGATTAAGCCCAGCAGTATACAAAGTTTACCATCTTTCGTAGGGCTTAGCAATGAAAATCCTTACGACTTGCTCAATGAATTCTTAGCAATCTGTTCCACCATTAAATTGACTGGATTCACTGAGAATGCTCTAAGAATGCGTCTCTTTCCTTTCTCCCTCAAGGAAAGAGCCAAACATTCGTTTAATTCCTTAGCACCCAACTCCATTACTTCTTGGGCTGAATTGCAACAAGAATTTCTTAAGAAGTATTTTCCCATTGGAAAGACCAATGACATTAGGAAAGCTATCACTAGTATCTCCCAATATGAGGGCGAGCAATTCCATGAGACCTGGGAGAGACTGAGGGACCTTCTTAGATCATGCCCACACCACGCTGTCCCGAAATGGCAGCTTGTGCAAAGCTTCTATGATGGCTTGACTGAGCCTCATATACAAATGGTAGACACATCCGGTTGGGGGACATTTATGTTAAAGAGTGAAGATGAAGCATGGCCCCTGTTTGAAAATTTGACTAGTAATTATGTTCATCATGCTTCCACTAGATGTAGGGCACACACACCTAAAGCACCAAAGACCGACGGTCTCTTTGAAGTAGGATATTCTGTGGATGTTGCTACCCAAGTAGTTGATGCTATCACTAGGAAGTTAGATCAATTGATGGTTGCTGGTCTTGCACCTAATTCTGCTCACATGCACACACTACCTAAACCATGCTCATTTTGTTCTAGTCCTACGCATCATATAAATGACTGCTGATTAGTGCCAAATATTGCATATTTGGACCCCTTTATTTACATTAGTTAATCCTTTAGCTGTGTCGTTATTTAACATTTTGTGTTAGTTTTGTGTTTTTAGTGTTTTGTAGGTCATTAAAGAAAAACTACAGCTTTAAAGGAAAAAATGCGAAGTTTGGAAGAAAGCATACTTTGAGAAGACCTAGATTGTGTGGTTAAGTCTAACCAAATCCAAGAAAAGGTTAAATCAGATTCAAGTTCAGATTGAATAAGATTTTGGATCGGATTCAAATTCAGATTCTGCACATATCTTAGTATTTTGACCATACCTCTCCGTTCAAATATCGGATTGAAGTGATTCAAACAGCATTGGAAAGCTAGCTCAAAATACTACAATTTGTTGTGAAATAGGATTTTCGTAATTCGTACAGTTACTATGTCAAAATCGCCCTGTAATTAAAGGACACAAATCTGGACGAATCCTATTCCGATTTCAGACTTCTATTTTGACTGGGAGACAGACCTCCGAATTATCTAAGTTTACTTGAGCTTCTAGGACTTCCCTAAGCTTATAAATAGACTTCTTTGCATTCAAGAAAAGATACACAATCTCAGAGAGCAAAATTCTTTTGTTTAGTTTTTCTTTAGGTTTAGGTTTAGGTTTAGATTTTATTTTTATGTGGAGCTAAATTCCTAACTAAGGTTGGGGATGAAGCCTTACCGATGAATAACAACATCACTTTTATGTAAGTTTTTATTATTCTGATTTTATTGGGTTTTATATTTCAATTGTTTTACTTTTAATCAATTGTATGGAGTGATTCTTGGATATCTCTTGTGATTCAAGGATACATGTGATGATTTGAGATAATTTAATATGATTGATTGCTTGGATTTAACTCATAAAAATTGGATATCCCTTGTGATTTGTTCTACGGACACATCTGGTGGTTTAATTGGATTTGGATTCCTTTTGTGATTTGGTCAATGAATGGATACATGTGATCTTTTGATTAATTCTTTGAAGCAATAGTAAAACAAACTTAAGATTTATATGTGAGAACTTTGGGGAATATTATAGATCATGAAATTATGTTGTTATGAATTTGTGAGTGCGGATTCCGAAACCTTAGTGCTTCGTCATAAGATTTCAATCACTTTAAATTGCTCATGCTTTGGCTTTTTCATTCAAACAAAAAAAACTCTCAAAAATTTGGAACTAGACTAGGATTTAATTAATTTAGATTTAAAATTGCTTTCAAGAATACAATTCCTATGGGTTCGATCTAGCACTTGCAATCCATTAACTACAATTGATTCGTGCTCTTGCGAGTTAAATAAATTTGCACAACAAGTTTTTGGCGCCGTTGCCGGGGAATTGTTCAATTTTTTAAACCAATTTATTTCTAAATTAGTTTTATTCTTCTACTAGTTATAATTAGGATTTTATTTTTCTGCAATTTGTTTTGTTTTATTCGTGTTACTAATAATAAAAAAAAAGATTGTTCTTGTTGTTTTTTGTTTTGTTTGGCTTGTTTTACAGTTCTGCCGCAGCACCTTCCGCACATCAGCGTGATCAAGCGCAATCATAGCAAAAGCAGCAGTTCCGTAGATCTTTGCCAAAAATTTATTTTTGGTCCTTTTTGTGAGTTTTTAAATTTTAGTTTTCATTTTTTTTTTTTTGTGTTAGTTGTTATTTTAATTTATTTTATTTTTTAAAAAAAAATTAAAATTAAAAAATATATATATATATTGGTTAATGTTTTATGTGGGATATCTGCATGCTAAAAAGTGAGGGGAAGCATGAATTTTCATTTTAATGATTTTAATGCATCTCCTAGTTGTAGGACACCAGCTCCTACCAACTACCCTCAAAATGTTTACCCAAATAAACCATGTTCATTTTGTTTCAATCCTTATCATGAGGAGAACAATTGTCCAGATCTGCGAACTGAGCTCAACGACTTATGGGACAAATTAGATCAAATCAGAGCAGCTAGATCTAACTTTTCATATGAACAAATGAACACCAGTTTCTCTAGCCCGGGGTTTGATTCAAATTTCAATTGTTATAATCCGGACTGGAGCAACCAATATGATTTCTCAGGATTAGCTCAGGCTACAGGAAATTATGCTCACCAATTTGATGAATTGCATCATTCAGAATATCCACAGTTCTATCATCAAGCTCAACCTCCTATTTATCAGTCTACCACTCAAGTGCCTGCACCACAGTCATCACTGGAAGACATGATGAAAGCATTCATGCAATCAATGGATAAGAACATACAAGAGATAAAGCAAGATATGAAGAATACTACCCTGAGCAATTCCCAAGATATACAAGAGCTAAAAGGTTTCACCAATCAAGCCGTACAGGAGATGAAGAATTCCAACATGGCTAATGGTAGAGACATACAAGAACTTAAGCAGGCCATGACCAAGATAGAAGGACAGATCGGTCATCTAGTTGCTGACTTCAACAGAATAGAGGAAGAAGAGCTTCAAAGTCAGCTGATGGCTGAAAGGCACTACATGATGGATGAGGATGATTCCGAAAATTCTTATCATGAGCATGCCCAAGTCACCATCACACTTGAGAGTGAGGAAATTGTGGATAACAAAGAGGAGGAAGAGAAAGATGAGCAAGTTGAGCATCTTGAGCAAGTTGAGCACCATGAGAATAGTGAGCCCCCAATGGATCCTAATCTGCCCAATGACATGGAAGTGAGTACTGAAGCTCCTGCCTGCATCATTGTACCTCTTGAGACATATCAAGAGCCCAAAGCTTCATTGCCTAAATGTCTCAAAGAGCCATCTTATATCAAGATACTCAAGGACTTGTGCACACAAGCACACAAATCTAGGAACCACTTTCCTAAAAAGATCCTTCGAAGCAAGAAATTCTACATAAGATGGCGAAACATCCTTCCAGAGGGGTATGAAGTTTTGAAGAAGAAGGGGTGGAAGGCATTAGTTGGACATCCCCCTAGCACTGTAAAGTTTTCTCCTCCAGTTTATTTTCTGCACTTCACTCCAAAAATTCTTTCTTTCCTTTTCCATTACATGTTAATTTTATTTGTTTTTTGTTTCTAACAGCAATTAATCTTTTGATATTGTTTCTATGAAAAAAATATTGCTGTTAGTTTTTATTGATAGGTGTTTTGGTGTTTAAGTTTGGGGGACGCCCTAGCCTTGTTCACACTCCGATTTCCTTACTTCTGGTAATGTATTTCTATACTACACATTGAGGGCAATGTGTAATTCATGTTTGGGGGTATGGAAAAACACTTAGTCTGTTTATTTTTGTTCTTATTTGTTTATTTTTATTTATCATTTTGTGTAAAAAAAAAAATTGAAAAAAAAAATAAAAATTATGCTATGTTGTTGTCAAGTTTGAGTTAAACTATAACTGTGATTTGCATTTCATTAGCTTGCTTAAAGGGTTGAACATCATCATTATGTCATTAGAAGTCTGAGTCCTTTGACTTATTTTTGGGTAAAAGAGATTTCACTTGTTTTGAAATAAATTTTTATGAGCACATTAGCATGTTTTCTGTGAGGTATGATGTTTGAGCTTAAGCTTGTTCTCTTTGAGATTTGTTGGATGACCTATTGATGAATAACCATTGGCTTGCAAGATATAAAAATAAATAAATAAAAAAGAGAAGGAAAAAGAAAATAAAGATCATGTTGAGTTTTTGACTGAGTAACTGGACCTCTTGCCTCGTTAAGCGTTGAGTGTTCGCGTCAAAAGGTGTGAAGTTCAGTGTTGATTTATGATATGGCTAATCTGACTTCGTAGCCTTTTTGACTTAAGTTAATAAGCCCTTAGGGATGTTCTACATCTAGTGCCCTAAAGTCACCTGGCTTGGGAGTCATTGGCCTAACACTTGTTACATGAGTCAATTAGAAAGCTTAAGGGAGTTAGACATTACAGAGCCTATAAAAAAAAAAAAAAAAAATGTATATCTTGCCTTGGTTGTATCATTTGATAGAGATTTTTACAAATTTTATGGAACTTATCTTGAGTCTAAACTGAAAGCTTCATGATTATATGCTAATTACACTTTACACATTTCAGAACATATGAGGTCTCAATTGTCCATTTATGAGTAATTTGATTTTGGATTTCCTTTTGACTGTTATGATGGTGTTTGTCTTTTTAAGTTTGCTCATGAATAAGAACCATGGTTTATGTGAAACTTCTTTCTTGTTAACAACATAGTGCACAATGTTTGTGGGTATCATTCCTGTTAAGCCCTCACGAGACTTCACTTGTCCACTAGGGATGCCTAGGGGTTTAAAAGGCTTGTTGCATATGCTAAATGCAATCGTCTCTCCCACGAAAGAGGATTTATGTTTCTTGCTTTCATTTTATTTTTTGTTTTGTTTTGTTTTGCTAAGGGACTAGCAAAATGTAAGTTTGGGGGTGTTTGATAAGTGCCAAATATTGCATATTTGGACCCCTTTATTTACATTAGTTAATCCTTTAGCTGTGTCGTTATTTAATATTTTGTGTTAGTTTTGTGTTTTTAGTGTTTTGTAGGTCATTGAAGAAAAACTGCAGCTTTAAAGGGAAAAATGCGAAGTTTGGAAGAAAGTATACTTTGAGAAGACCTAGATTGTGTGGTTAAGTCTAACCAAATCCAAGAAAAGGTTAAATCAGATTCAAGTTCAGATTGAATAAGATTTTGGATCGAATTCAAATTCAGATTCTGCACATATCATAGTATTTTGACCATAACTCTCTGTTCAAATATCGTATTGAAGTGATTCAAATGGCATTGGAAAGCTAGCTCAAAATACTACAATTTGTTGTGAAATAGGATTTTCGTAATTCGTACAGTTACTATGTCAAAATCGCCCCGTAATTAAAGGACACAAATTTGGACGAATCCTATTCCGATTTCAGACTTCTATTTTGACTGGGAGACAGACCTCCGAATTATCTAAGTTTACTTGGGCTTCTAGGACTTCCCTAAGCTTATAAATAGACTTCTTTGCATTCAAGAAAAGATACACAATCCCAGAGAGCAAAATTCTTTTGTTTAGTTTTTCTTTAGGTTTAGGTTTAGGTTTAGATTTTATTTTTATGTGGAGCTAAATTCCTAACTAAGGTTGGGGATGAAGCCTTACCGATGAATAACAACATCACTTTTATGTAAGTTTTTATTATTCTGATTTTATTGGGTTTTATATTTCAATTGTTTTACTTCTAATCAATTGTATGGAGTGATTCTTGGATATCTCTTGTGATTCAAGGATACATGTGATGATTTGAGATAATTTCATATGATTGATTGCTTGGATTTTAACTCATAAAAATTGGATATCCCTTGTGATTTGTTCTACGGATACATCTGGTGTTTTAATTGGATTTGGATTCCTTTTGTGATTTGGTCAATGAATGGATACATGGGATCTTTTGATTAATTCTTTGAAGCAATAGTAAAACAAACTTAAGATTTATATGTGAGAACTTTGGGGAATATTATAGATCATGAAATTATGTTGTTATGAATTTGTGAGTGCGGATTCCGAAACCTTAGTGCTTCGTCATAAGATTTCAATCACTTTAAATTGCTCATGCTTTGGCTTTTTCATTCAAACAAAAAAAACTCTCAAAAATTTGGAACTAGACTAGGGTTTAATTAATTTAGATTTAAAATTGCTTTCAAGAATACAATTCCTATGGGTTCGATCTCGCACTTGCAATCCATTAACTACAATTGATTCGTGCTCTTGCGAGTTAAATAAATTTGCACAACAAGTTTTTGCATTCAAGTAAATATACACAATCCCAAAGAGCAAAATTCTTTTGTTTAGTTTTTCTTTAGGTTTAGGTTTAGGTTTAGATTTTATTTTTATGTGGAGCTAAATTTCCAACTAAGGTTGGGGATGAAGCCTCACCGATGAAGAACAATATCACTTTTATGCCATATTGCTAGAAATTATGTTGATGTTTCTGATGAGCAGGTCAATGCAGCATTCTCCCAACCGAGTAATGATCCGTACTCCAATACTTATAACTTGGGGTGGAGAAATCATCCAAACTTCTCATAGAAGGCCCAAGCTCCTGGGATGCACAATCAAGCTCAATCTAACAGGCAGCCCTATCAACCTTCTTCCACATACCGGCCTCCACAGCAGCAGTATCAGACCACACCAGCCCCTCGGTCGGATTTTGACTTTAAAGAAAAGATATGGAACCTTATGAGCCAGACGAATTAGACTCTGAAAACTCACTAAGAGATAATGAAA
Organism: Corylus avellana; assembly: GCF_965113065.1. Taxonomy (NCBI): domain Eukaryota; kingdom Viridiplantae; phylum Streptophyta; class Magnoliopsida; order Fagales; family Betulaceae; genus Corylus; species Corylus avellana. Next base: position 13,357,350 of record NC_142496.1, read on the forward strand.
TCTCAACAGCAAATGGTGAACTCGCACACTCAAGCAATTTCCAAGTTAGAAGCTCAAACCGCACCACCTCCTATGTTGGCATCGAACTTTCAAAATACGGTGTTGGAAGCTATAAGAGATATGAAGACTATGAATCAGCTCAATCCATCGCCAATATAGAAGCCCGAATCGGTAGTATCGCGAAGTTACAAGCTCAAGTCAATCAACTTTCCAATGCCCTCAATAGGAGGGACGAAGGAAAACTTCCAATTCAGCCAATGACCAACCCTAGAGGACTATACATGGTAGAAGGAAGCACTTCTCATCTAGAGCAAGTTCAAGCCATTACCACATTGCGAAGCGGAACACTAGTTGACAATCTTGTGGAGGAAAAGAAGGATTAGCAACTTGAGACCCCACAGAATCTGCATCAGGACAAGGGTAAGCAAGTAAGCACTAAGGCTTCTTCATCAGCTGCCCCTACTTTTAAGATACCATATGAGCCTACGGTTCTATTCCTAGAGCGTCTCAAGGCACCTTCCCACTTCGGGAAGTAAGGAGAGAAGATACAAGACATGATGGAGGCCTTCAAGCAAGTCAAAGTCAACATCCCACTCCTTGATTCCATCAAGCAAATTTTGGCCTACACAAAATTTCTCAAAGACTTGTGCAGTCAGAAGAGGAAGAATCGGAAGCACATTCCAAAGAAAGTCATTCTCATCGAGCAAGTGAGCTCCCTGATTCAGCATAACACTCCTCCAAAGTTCAAAGACCCTGGAGCGCCTAAAATTTCGTGCATCATCGGAAACACTGAGATTGAGAGAGCTCTCCTCAACTTAGGAGCTAGTGTGAATTTGCTTCCAAACTCGGTGTATCAGCAACTTGGCTTAGGGGAACTGAAACCTACAAGCACTACCTTGCAATTGGCTGACGGATCTATCAAGAAACCCTGAGGAATTGTGGAAGATGTCATCATCAAGGTGGACAAGTTCTACTATCCAGTTGACTTCATAGTTCTTGACACATAACCTGTCCGGAATCGAAAGAAGCAAATTCCTGTCATCCTCGGGCGACCTTTCTTAGCCACATCCAATACATGCATCAATTGTCGAACTGGAGTAATGAAGATCTCCTTTGGGAATATGAAGATCAGACTGAACATCTTCAATGCCTTCCAGAATACAAGTTTCTTCTTGGATGACATTGGAGAAAAGTTTTGAAGACCCACCTCATGACCCTCTATCTGAAGCCCCATCATGGAGAAAACTACAGGAGCCTATGCCTCTCACTTCAAGTACTCCACCACCTGATGACAACCCCACAAGGAACATATTTCATTCAAAGGTTACTGAAGTGGATTTCATTGCGGTGGACAATTTTTTGGCAAGTTCCCTGATTGCCTTGGTTTTTGAAAACCCCCATAGAGACAAGAGGTTGATCATGAAACCAGTTCAGGACAAACACATTGAGTATCGTCATGGGGAGCATCAAGACTTTGCAGCTGAGAAAAGAAGTTTCGAGATGTTAAGAGGAATCCTCTTCCTTGTGGAGTGCTACATGATGAAGAAGAAGAAGGGATGGAAGAGTTTGATTGGACTTCTGAAGGATCAAGGTAAGATCCTTCGGAACTCGGACTTAAATTGAGAAATATCTCATGGGATAGAGCCTAGGCCTTGTGTGCTCGACTCCTCACTCCACCAGGGTACATGATCTCCATCCAGGTTTATTTTATCCATTGATGCTTCATTCTTTGATTATATTTTTACAACAATGTGTGCACTTGATTGGTATTTGGTTGGAGTATCACTTTCTTTTTCAGGACATATGTTTTTGCATGCAAGTTTGGGGGTATGATACACCCCACATCTGCTTATTTAGGTATTGCTATACTCTTAATCTTATTCTTTAGTTTTGTAAATACATTGGGGAAAATGTATGATTCAAGTTTGGGGGTATGGAAAAACAAAACAATGTCCAAATTTTGTTGTTATGTCATTCTTAAGCATATGGTTGAGCTTTGATTTTGGTTTGAATTTCATTGGTAGGCTTAAAGTTATGAACACATGATCATTTAGGAATTTTTAGTACTTTTGGCAACATGAGATGCTTCTTATTTCAAGTTAAATCTATCTAGAGCACATTAGCACATGTCTGTGAGCTATGAAATTTTTGACCAATTATGTTTGCTTTCATTATCTTGAATTCTGTTGGGTGACATATTGGACGAATAACCTTGGCATGCTATTAAAAAAAAAAAAATCAAGTTGAATTTTTCACTTAGTAACCGGACCTCTTGCCTTATTACGAAGTGAGTGTTCGCGTTAAAAAGTGAGAAGTTTGGTTGGTTAATAAAATTGCTAACTTCGTTTCGTAGCCTTTTTGACTCGTGTTAGTAAGTCCTTAGGGGTGTCTCTATACTTAATGCCCTAAAGCCATTTGGTTTTGGAGTCATTGGCTTAAGGCTCGATACATGGGCCAATTAGAAAGCTTGAGGGAGCTAAGCAGTACACAACAAGTTAAAAAAAATAATAAAATAAAATTTGTATGCCTTGGTTGTTTCATCTGATAAGAAGTCCAATAAATTCTGAGATGTTGATTCATTTATATTGAAATTATTTTGAAGCCTCATGATTGTGTTTGCCAATGAATGAGAACCATTATTTTTGTAATGCTTTATTCTTTTGAATGACATAATAATGACAATGCTTGTGGGTATCATTCCCGAAAAACCCTCACGAGACTTCACTCGTTCTCTAGGGAATGCCTAGGGTTTTAAAAGGCTTGTTGCATACGCTAAATGTTATCGTATATCCCACGAAAAATAGATTTATCTTTTTGTTTTTCAGTTTATTTTCTGTTTTGAATTGTTGAGGGACTAGCAATATGTAAGTTTGGGGGTGTGATAAACGCCAAATGTTGCACATTCATGCCCCTTAATTTGCATATGTTAATTCTTTAGCTTTGTTAATTGTTTGACTTTTGTTTTGTTTTTATGTTTCAGGTTTTATTTGGCAAATGTAAGAATTACATTGAAAATCAGGTTTAAAAGACTATTTGGATGCATTCTAGCACCTAGGATCGAGCTGAGCAACACTTGGGATCAAGCGTACATACGCTCGAGCGCATTCCAGTCTACGATCGAGTGCATCAATGCTCGCGCGCAGAACCAGCCGAGCTTGAGCACGTATCTTCTAGGATAGAGCGTAGGTGCGATCGAGCGCACTCGGGCATCCAAAATACGGCAACAGTCCTTTTTCACCTTGGATTTGGTTTTCAATCTCCAACTTGGACTGGGAGACTGACCTACGGTTTCTTAGGGCTTCTAGGCTTCTCCTAATCCCTTTAAATAGGCCACTAAACATTGTAGAAAACACGCAGCTTCTTAAAGCAAAAATTCATTGGAGCTTAGTGGAGTCATGAACAGTTAAACCCCTTCGTGGGGTGTTGATGTAACCCTATCCAAGCACAATGGTTTGATTGTATTTAATTTCTAGACTTTCAGTTTATGCATGTTGATTGTATAACTATGAGAATTGCTACATATTGATTTCATTCTTAAATATTAAATGCAATTGTTCTTAGTTTCAAAATCAATATTTGTGAAATCCTTCTCTTGTCTTAGAAAGTCTTTTACTTGTATTGAACTCAAGTCATTCTTATTTTCTGTGATTATGAGAATGATGGTTATACAATGGGTTTAATTGACATATGATCAATAGGATTTGATAGGCCAAGCCTAGGGAAGACAGAATGTACTACAACATAGTTTAATGTAATTTAGGTAGACAGTTTGTGCCAACCGAAGATGGGTTACACTTATTCATTGATTGTATGTATCCTGTTATAGAATTTGATAATTCATACCTAGAGAAGACGGGTCGTACTGCATCTTAGTGGTTAGGTGGATGATCCGTGCCAACCGAAGATGGATTATACCTATTCTTTAATAAGGTAGTTTCTTGTTTATTTATAACATGCATAGAATGAATTTCTGGATTAAATATAATTAACCATTGTTGTGCGGATAGAGGTGAAGTCAATACCCTACACTCTCTCTTATATTTAATTCTCTTTTAATTTCATGCACTTTAGTTACAAACCAAATCAATCATCTTTTTAATTAAGTTAATTTTGATCTTTCGATTTTGATAACAAAGCCCTGCAATCTTTGAGGTTCGACACCCTTTCTTTAGCATATTCTATAAGGATTCGTCCTATTGCGAGTGGTTATTTTTTTTTATTGATATTTGGACACAAAAAGACCAAATCACACTTTCTTTCTTCTTATCGCCATTTTGCACCCAAATTACCAAACACTACTGTTTTTTGTTTTATTGATCTCTATCTTTACCTTGGCCATTTCTTTCTTTCTTTTTTTAGACGGACCCACAATTTATGAGAATTTAGTCAACACAAGGTAAATTGGGTTTATTAGAAGGAAAAATAGTAAACTACTATATAATTGTTATATAATTAAAATGACGTGGAAATCAAAACAAATTTAAAAGCTGCCACATGAATTATATTATATGGGTTTACTAATAAATAGCATTAGTCGATGAGAAATGCTACGGAAACTAACTATTTTACTAACAGAAGCTTACAAAATTGTTGTGTAGCTCATTCATTGGAAAACAATAACAAAACAATTAATTAAGAGAAGTGTACTGAATATCAATGAATGAGCTACACATTAGTTTAGTAAGCCTCTGTTAGTAAAAGAGTTAATACTCCTAGTATTTCTCTTAGTCGATTGCTCCTTTATTGAAGCATGTGTGGTAGGGCACGCGTGTCAGATGGTGCAGAAATGATGGGTGGAGCGCTTTGTCTTCACTAGCCTTGGCGACTACTCCAAAGGGTGTCAATAGTAGGGGTGAAAAAGCAGTTACAGTTAGCAATTATTGGCTAAAACCACTAACCATAACCGCCTACACGGTTAACCGCTAGGTAGTTAACTGTCGGTTAGCGATTAGTAACTCTAGTAACTGCTAACCGCTTTTTAAAAGAAAAATTTTAAAAAACAAAACAAAACAAAACAATGTCAATTTTATGGTAATATGATAATATCATACTACATACGACATCGTTTGTATAAAAAACACAAAAACAACATCGTTTCATTTATTTTTTTCAACTCATTTTCACTTAGAACAGGGACCGCCAGAACTATAAATAGGGCTGAACGCGATTTTCAACTCATTTTCTCTCATTTTCTTTCCTTCCCATGAAGTTTCCCACTTCTCTCTCTTAGGGTTTGTACCTAAACCTTAAGGATTGGTTTGAGGAGTTCTCCAAAGGCAAATCTGGGAACATGTTTCTTAGTGTTAGATCCTCATTTCCACCGATTAGTTTGAGGTAAACCCTAACTTTACTTAAGGTTGAGTTTATTTTTGGGGGGTTTCGCTTAATTTCCTAAATTTCTCTAGGGCGTTTGTAATTTGTTGAGTTATAAGCTTGGGTCAAGCTTCAGGTTGGAGTTTCGTGTGGCGAAATTTTGGATTTTGTCCAAGATCAAGGTAAGCTTCAAACCCTAGAATTTTCCTAAGTGTTGTAAGTTGGGATTTTGGTGTCTAACCCTAGAGTTTCTCTATGGGTTGGTATTTTTAGTAGTAGATAATTGTTAAGGTCTAGAGTCTTAATAAGTGTACTTGTAACATGTAAGAACTGATGAGTTACATGTGGTTCATTATAAATACAAAACAATTCCTCCCACTGATTTAATGGGAGTGAAAACACAAACCTTGTGTTCATAGAAATCTAATATTTCAATTGTATGACAGTATACTAAGACTCCATTTCTTTCGACGTAAAATGTTCTCCATCGGAAAATATTTTCTTGAAAAATGATTTCCTTGAAAACATTTTTCGGTCTTTGGCGTGTACGGAAAATCACAAATATTTTTTTATATACATTTTTTCGTTCACTCATATTGAACTTTAAATTACAACAATATCCCGACAGGTCTCGACCAAGTCCCGACGAGTCCTAATCGGGTTGCGGTTGTTTTTCAACCGGGTCTCAGCTAGGTCCTAGTGGTGGGTCGATTGGGTCCTACAGAGTCCCGACCGAATCCCAGCGGCTCCTGATTGGTTCTCAATGAGTCCCGACAGTGTTCCACTTGTGTGTCGACTTTGTTCCAGCGGAGTCCCGACTAGATTTTCCGTTCAAATTGAAAATATTTTCTGTTGACTATTATTTTCATCACACCAAAAAGTATGATAAATATTTTCAAAAAATCACTTTATGCCAAAACAAATGAAGCATAAATAACATTTTTATTAGCTCTTCAAATAGACACGTGTTAGCTTGCCTTATTCCCATTTAGTATCTTCGTTCTCGTGGTCTAAAGCGAGCAAGAATTTATAACCACTCATTCTCATCCGCATACATACCATATATTTTTCCCTCTCACTTATGATCAGCATTCTCCCATGCACGCCAAAAACAAAAATGAGAAAAAGGAAAGCAATGGAGTCGGATCAATGATTATTGATTTGCTGAAATTAAGCATGAAAACTATCTTGATTTGATGTAAATCTTACATCATCTTCCAAAAAAATCCATTTCTCATCATCCCATCAACATGGCCCATTTGCTAGCAAACCACCAAATATTCCAAGAAGATGGGAGCTGCAGAAATGCAGGACAAAGTTGAAGGATTGCGGGGGGAGTTGGAGAAATATTGGCGGCCGGCAAATAGTGAGAGTGAGAGGTTTTATGGTGCAGAGTTCGGTGTTCTCTGCTGAGAAAGTGGGATCGGTTGGGTAAAAGTGTCATATGTCTTTTGAGCATGTGACAAACAGATTTTTTGTTTTATTATTAATGCTATTAAAAAATGTAAGAAGTATATGTTAAAAAAAAAACGTGTATTTTTTTATTTTTGCATATTTTTGCATATTTACACAAGGGGATAAAAAGAAGAGAGGATAATTTGATCTAGTGACCTTTGCTTCAAACAAAAGAATCTCAATTGAGAGAAACCCTAACCCTAAGCCGCCGCCTCAGGGGAGGAGGGATGCCCGTTGCCTGCATCCCTCCTCCCTTCTTTGCTTCCCGGTTTTTGTTTTAGGCTTGTTTCTGTCTTTGATGTTTTTTGTTCTGTTGTGCTTGTGTTCTCTCTCGGTGGGTACTGCTTTTGGGGGTTTTCACTCAAACTCTCCCCCTCCCTGTTTGTTTGTGTGTGCCGCCAATCTCCTCCGCGCTTGCTTCGCTGCTCACCGCTCACTGTCGGGTCTTTTGACGCGCCCCTCCCACGCCAAGCTTTTTGTGCCACCTTCCGCGGCGGTTTCCGGCCAGCTCGCGATCGGCCTCCTTCGGCTACCGTGACCCGCTTTGAGTGTTTTTTACGTTTATTTCCCTGTATTGTTATTTTTCTGTTTTGTATTTCCTTTGAGTTCCCCTGTATTTGGTTTTCTTTGCTGTAATTTATTTTCCTGCATTAGTTTTATTGTTCCCTTTATTTCCATGTATGGTTTTATTTATGCTTGTAATAAGGCTCTCTCCTCCTGCTTTGTTGCTCCCGGTTGCTACCCGTTACTATTGGTCCAAACCCTTAGGTTGTGGATGTGAACTTTATCCTGGTTTTCGAGTCGAGAAGGATGAGTATCGACTTGGGGGTTTTGCTCTCAAGGCCGAGGAATAAGTATTGGCTTGGGGGTTTTGCTCTCAAGGTCGAGGAATAAGCGCTACCTATGCATTAGATGGTGTCTGTTTTATGCAGATATGATTTTTAAACCTAATATTTAGTCATAGGTTAGCGGATGATGTGTTTTGGTTGATTTGGTCTGTTGTTGATGACTGTATCTTTACCTTCGGCTATGATTTACTTCAGAACTTTTTGCTCTATTTGTAAGAGTTTTAGGCTTGCAACTTTTATCAATGAATGAGTATGATATGTTTCAAAAAAAAAATAGTGACCTTTACTTCACGAAGCGTGTATTTTTTACATGTTAAAAGAACACTTTTAAAAACTATATTGAAATAAATTCCCCACTTGATAGCTTGGAAGCACTTTTATTTTAACTAACCTCATCTGTAGTTAACTATCTTTATTACTATCTAATTTTCATAGTACGGATGTTCTTTTCCTTTGCCATTTCTTTTTTATTCAGTTCCCACTGCAAAAATAATTCTAATCCGTACGGATTTTATTTCTTAGTTCACTCTGTATTAATTTTTTTTTTCTTCTTAAAATAAAGATTACAAGATACATGACAATGACATATCCAAGGGACCAAGAACATAACTACAAAAAAAAAAAAACGACAATTTAATAGTGCAAAAGCAAGAAAGTTTTAGGCTCGACTAAAATGTATAATTTTGATGGTGGGCCACCACCTAATAAAGCTATTTTTGGTAACTAGCTTCAAACATTTTGAATAAGGTTCATACCTAGCTATGATATCATCGTATCACCATCAGTTTGATTAAATAATAAGCCTTCTAGAAATCATATTTACTAACATAAAATATTGGATCATTTCTGTGGCCACTCCAACAAGTCTCTATAATCTTATCTTATCTCTTTTTTAAATGTGTTGACAGCCTAAGAAGAGTCGTGCACTGATGAAATAAATATTCAACGGTGCCATCAGCTATTACAATATGATCACATTAATATCACATTGACTTCATCTATAAATGAGAGTTTATTCTTTGCTAGCATATGAACCACTCTTTCGTCTCCTGATATACTCCTCACGGTTGAAAAGTCATTGTTGATTAATTAGCCATAGTGACATCAATTTTTGTTATTCTTTTTTAATGTTTGCACCAAGCATCTCTCCAAAGGCATAAGCGGAGGAAAATAGTGAAGAAATTTATAAGCTTAACTCATCTCGTAAAGCCAGTTCTATAGAAAATGGTTGCACATTTTCATAACACGTTCAAGGTCTTGTTCATAGGCAATGTGAGATTATTTTTCAACACCCTGTCTCACGTGCTGGCCAATATTTTTTATGGTCCCTGTAACGGGGTAAGTAATGCGAGCCTCATTCGTCCTGTAGTAGGCTCTGATACCATAAAGAAATTCATGGGCCTAACTCATCACATAAAACCGAATCTATAGGAGATGGTTGTTAATTTCTTATAAACATGCTCAAGGTCTTATCCACAGGCAATGTGAGATTATTCTTCAACAAATAGAAGATGAAGATTCGAACAAATTACCTCAACTTTATAAGGCATAATATCTAGCCAATAAAGCTATTCCTTAAAGACCACACCGTTGTATCTTACGTTCATTCTTATACATAAATAATTTGAACAAATTAATGAGCCGTTGAATTAAGTTTTAGTGTTAATTTGTTAAAAGATTAAATGACCAAAATTTCTTCCAAACCAGTTTGAAGGAAATTTCTTCCTACTAACTTCGATAAGTGTCAAGTATCATATCTCATATGTTTTTTTTTAATATTCTTAATAGCTATTTATTTTTATTATATTAACCTAACATTAATTTTTGAAAAATCTAAAGATATTAAATAATACTTGTCACTTATTAAGGTAAGTTAAGTAAAAACTGATTTAAAAGAAATTTGTGTCCAAAAATAAATAAATCAAATTGAACTCTACTCGACTCGATTCGAGTACCGTAGTATTCATCACTTACCCATCACTCCTTCGGTCCTTCCACGCCATCATCTTATCTTATCTCTGTAAGAATTAATATATATATTAAATGCTAATTAATAATATAATTAGCAGCGGAAATAATTTAATACATATATGTACCTCCGGCCATTGCTTTGCTCAAGCAGCTTGAAGAACAGCTCCACAGCAACCAAACTAAAAACTAAACAATTATTGAGAGGTTCTTCTGACCTATGCCTACCAGTGAGTGCCAATTGATGGAATACACAGGCCTTATTTATAGGTAGGTCAGGGGACCCTCAATTAGAGCTGTTACCTTAATTATTCCTCCAATCAAGGAATAAAAATCAAATCAATACAGCTAATTGATTCCACAAAATAAAAATCCTTAATGAAATCAAATACTTGTTCCACAAGAATTAAATCAGTGATTTAATTTAGAATATTTGATTGAAGTCAAATACTTGTTCCACAAGAATTAAATCAGTCATTTAATTCAGAATATTTGATTTACACATTAACCTTTAATTGGAATAAATTATTGAACATCGTAATTTTATAATTACAATAATATATGTGACATAAGGGACATACTTTAAATGGAATTTCTTAGATTCTCCCACTTGGCCCTTATGACACATAAATTCCTTATGGTGTTCAATTCTATGATATGGCCAATACTTTATTTATTCCAACCATTCATGGAATCCTCCCACTCACTCAAGGAATATTACACACGAATCATGGCGGTAAAGCTTTTATATGATAAGCCGTCCCTTCCATGTATCACGATGTGTAATACATCCCTAAATGAGTACTTTATGGATAATGTGCTTTATGAATGAACTTCCTATAAGTCATTCGGGTCCAAACTTAATTTTTTATCCCCATGGATAAGGTAATAAATGTGCACAAAACTTTATTAAAATAACATGATGTCTATAGACTGAATAGAAAGAACTAAGTACAAAATGAATCAATGAGCCCCATATGCTCCACATGACTTTTAAACTGCTTTATCGGTAAACCTTTAGTCAAGGGATCCGCAATCATTAGTTCAGTACTAATATGCTCAATGAATACTTCATTCCTTTTAATGTTCTCTCTCACACGAAGGTACTTGATGTCGATATGCTTACTTCTGCTTCCACTTTTATTATTCTTAGAAAAGAAAATGGCAGCACGGTTATCGCAAAAGATCTTGATTGGTCTCGCTATAGAATCGACAACCTTGAGACCACTAACAAAATTTCTCAACCATAATGCCTGTGTAGTGGCTTCATAGCATGCAATAAATTCTGCCTCCATTGTAGATGTAGCAATTATAGTCTGCTTGCTGCTTCTCCAAGATATAGCCCCTCCAGCAAGAAGAAAGATATATCCCGAAGTAGACTTCCTGCTATCCACACATCCAGCAAAATCAGAATCTAAATATCCAACCACCTCCAAATGGTCAGTGTGTCTGTATGTCAGACTGTAGTCTTTGGTTCCTTGCAAATACCGCATCACTTTCTTTGCAGCTTTCCAATGTTCCAATCCTGGGTTGCTTTGATATCGACCCAGCATTCCAACTGCCATTGCAATGTCAGGTCTAGTACAGACCTGTGCATATAATAGGCTGCCAACTGCAGATGTATATGGGATACTTTTCATCTGTTCTTGTTCCAATGCATTCTGGGGACACTGATTATTACTGAATTTATCCCCTTTAATGATAGGTGCTACAGAAGTTGAACAGTTCTTCATTCTGAATCTCTCTAAAACCTTTTCAATGTAAGCCTTCTGAGACAAGTTTAATATTCTTTGATTTCTGTCTCTATGAATCTCTATGCCAATGACATATGAGGCTTCACCCAAATCTTTCATTTCAAAGTTTTGAGAGAGGAACTGTTTGCTTTCTTGTAGCAAACCTAAATCATTACTTGCAAGCAAAATATCATCTACATATAGGACTAAGAAAATAACTTTGCTCCCACTGACCTTAAGGTATATGCACTGATCAACAAAGTTCTCAACAAAACCATATGAGGTAATAACTTTGTGAAATTTGATATACCATTGGCGGGAGGCTTGTTTTAGCCCATAAATATATTTCCTTAATTTGCAAGCCTTGTGACTGTTATCATCAAATCCTTCGGGTTGTTTCATGTATACCTCTTCTTCAAGATCCCCATTTAAAAAGGCTGTTTTCACATCCATTTGATGTAGCTCTAGATCAAAGTGAGCTGCTAATGCCATGATTATTCTAAATGAATCCTTCTTTGATATTGGAGAGAAGGTTTCATGATAATCAATGCCTTCCTTCTGAGGAAATCCCTTGGCCACAAGTCTAGCTTTATACCGTTCAACTTTACCAGAAGCATCTGTTTTGGTTTTGTAAACCCATTTGCAGCCTACGGCTACAGCTCCCTCTTGTAAGTCAACGAGATCCCAGACTTGATTTTTAGCCATGGATTCCATCTCTTCCTTCATGGCATTAAACCAGAATGTGGAGTTGTCTCCACTCATGGCTTGTGAAAATGATTTTGGATCTTTAGGCCCAATGTCAAAATCAGACTCTTGGAGGTATACAACATAATCACTAGGGATTGCTGGTCTACATATTCTAGAGGATCTTCTTAATCCTACTTCCTCCCCATTTGGAGGAGGTTGAGTAGGCTCATTCAGAACCTGTTCCTCAGGAGTTGGCTGATCTGAAATTGATTGTGGTTCAAGGAAATCATTTTGATTTTCCTTAAGCACAATAAAATGTCCTTCATGTGAAGGAGTTTCAGTCAACTCTCGTGCTTCCTCTAATTCAACCTTTTGAGGATGAGCACTCCCACAAGGTTCAATATCATCTATAAATTTTGCATTTATAGACTCAACAATTCTAGGACTATGCGAAGGACAGTAAAACCTAAATCCCTTGGAGTTAACTGCATAGCCCATAAAAAACCCGCTGGTTGTCCTTGGGTCTAATTTCTTTAGACTTGGATTGTAAATCCTCACTTCAGCAGGACAACCTCATATGTGTAAATGATTTAAACTTGGTTTCCACCCATTCCACAATTCAAAAGGTGTCTTGGGGACAGCCTTGGATGGAACCCTGTTTAAAACATACACAGCAGTTTTTAAGGCTTCACTCCATAAAAATAAAGGGAGATGGGAATTACTCAGCATGCTCCTAACCATGTCCATAAGTGTACGATTACTTTTTTCTGCTACACCATTTTCTTGTGGTGTGCCAAGCATCGTGTATTGAGCCACAATACCTTCCTCTTCAAGGAATTTCGCAAATGGACCTATCACTTGTCCCTTTTTCTGTGTACCTACCATAGTACTCCCCGCCTCTATCAGATCCTACGATCTTGATTTTCTTTTCTTTTTGTTTCTCTACTTCTACCTTATAGGTCTGGAAAGCATTTAATGATTCAGCCTTATCATTTAGAAGATAGAGATAGATAAACCTTGTATGGTCATCAATAAAAGATATGAAATATCTTTGACCATTTAGGCAGGGAGTAGGAAAAGGTCCACAGATATCAGTGTGTATAATCTCAAGAATCTCATAACTCCTTTTGGCACCTTTAGCGGTCTTGGTGGTTTGCTTTCCCTTTATGCAATCCACACAAGTACCAAGGTTTGTAAAGTCAAGAGTTTTTAAAACTCCATCATTCACTAACCTTTTGATTCTCTCTATGGAGATATGTCCTAATCTCCTGTGCCATAACAAAGCGGAGTTTTGATCCATTAGACTCCTCTTTATGCCAACATCAGTATGCAATGATAAATAATTGTTTTCAAAGTTGGGATCTAGATCAATTTTGAATAAACCATCAATTTTTATTCCACCACAAATCAATTGTTCACCTTTAAAAATACTGAAAGTTGAATTGATAAACCAAAATCCAAAACCAACAGCATCCAATTTGGAAACAGAAATTAAATTTCTAGAAAATTCTGGAATAAAAAATACATTTTCAAGGTCTAAAACATATCCAGATTTCAAAATTATTCTAAAGGTCCCAACAGCCTCTACTTGTGAAAATAGTTTATTTCCTGAATAAACACGTTGTTCATTGCTTGCTGGCTTCCTTGTTGTGAGAAAACCCTGCATTGAGTTGACAATATGGATTGTAGAACCCGAATCAATCCACCATGTATTATTTGGAGCCTCAATAAAAAAAGATTCATGACACACTAGAGATATAAGAATACCTTTTCTTTCGAGCCACTTTATATACCTTTGGCAATCTTTCTTCATATGCCCTTCTTTCTTGCAAAAGTAACAAGTATCCTTCTTGCCAATTTTCTTGATTGGCAACTTGTTCTCCCTTTTTGAAGTTTTGGGCATGCTTGCCTCTCTTGGGCTTTCCCTTAGCATGAATAGCCATGTGAACACCTTCTGGCTTCTTATATTTTAACCTCTCTTCCTCTTGAACACACATGGTCAGAAGTTCATTTACTGACCATTTATCTTTATGTGTGTTATAGGATATTTTAAAGGGAACATACTCAGAGGGAAGAGAGTTCAAAATGAAATGCACCAAGAATGACTCAGATATGTCAATCTCTAGGGACTTGAGTTGAGCTGCCATGTCCCTCATTTCCATAATGTGCTCACGCACACTTCTGGAATTATCAAAGGACTTGCTTGATAGTTTCTTCATTAGGGTGCTGGCTAAGGCCTTGTCGAAACTCACAAATTGTTCCTCAACTGCCTTAATGAATGCCTTAGCCTTAGTGCATTCAGGGATGGAACCCCTAATGCCCTTAGAGACATGAGATTTCATGAACATTAGACTTAAGCGATTTGATCACTCCCACCGTTCATGTTTAACAATCTCTTGTGGCATACTTTCCTTCATGAGGGCGGGTGGTTCGTCCACAAGGAGCGCCAAGTCAAGCTCCAAACACCCCAATGTGAAAAATAAATTTTCTTTCCAGTCAGAAAAATTGTTACCATTAAGCATTGGAACATGAAAAGTTCCATCCATTAAAGTAGTAGGAATAGCTGCAATAACCAAGGAAAATACTTTAATGCTATGAAATAACTTTATTTAAATTAACCAATGTTAACTTAATAGTAAATTTCAACCTACCTGTGGGCAAAGGTTGCATCACGCATGAAATTTACTCTTTATTAATAAGACTAATAAATTTAGCATTAATAAATAAAATTTTCCGTACCTGTGGGCCTAAGAGAAATTTTATTTTTAATGTTAAATTTACTATCTTATTCTAATTAATTCATAAAAATAAAAACGTCCCTGTGGGGATTGGCTAATTAAATTTATGAATTAATTACAATATGATGTTAATTTTCCGTATGAAGTTCACATATATGATCTTGATGCAATTATCATCATAAAATCAAGATGTTGTGGCTCTCCCAAAAAATTATTATGATAATCACGACTTCATTAACATCATTAACTGTATAGATGCCAAAATAAAGTTCCCAAGAATAAAAGACAAAACCATCATGTTAGTGGGTAAACAGTATTTTTTCAAAGTACAACCGGATAGTGTCCCAGATAAGTGAGGGGGCGCACAACGGCACACTTAAGTCCCAAGACTTACCTTACCAGAGCTTTCTGATTGCAATTTTGGATAGTACCATAAACATTCACCAACACATGAGGCTTAGTTAATTATTCTCAGGTTCAGGCATCAAACAATTTATATTTAAACAATTAAAAGAATAAATATATCCTTAAGTTCATGCATTAAAGAAACAATAATTTAATACTGAACAATTTAAATAATAAGATGAATAAAAATGCAACATAAAAGCATAATAATCTGAATAGCCTAATGGTCTTGAAGTGACCTTAGGCCCTTTATACCTTAAGAACCCAAGTTTTAAACCTAATGAGCCCAAATCATCTTCTCTTTTTTTTTTTTAATCCGGATTGGCTATTGTATTGGGTCTTGCTTTATCGGGTTGGGCCACTTTATTGGGTTACGGGTCAGCCCACTTAATGACCCAGCTCCTTTTTTTTTTTTTTTTTAACTGGATCGGGCTTGGGTTAAAATAAACCCATACCCAATAGCCCAAACCACTAGACCCGGTTCCATATGGGTTTGAAAAAACCCTACCCGGATCATCATGTTCCCCAACCCGAAAAATACCCAATCCCTAGCGCCGCCGCCCCTTCCCCTTCCCTTTCCCCATTCGCCGGCTACCGGCGCCACTTCCTTAATGCGCCAGCCACGCAGAGCCGCCGCCCAACGGCAAACGGCCATTGTCCCTGGCAAGGGGCTGCTGCACCCTTTATGCAGCCAAAACCGCTGCAGGTGGGGGGGGGGGGGGAAGACCGGCGCTGCAGTTGGGGAAAGCCGGTGCAAATCCGTGATCTTAGCCTGGAGCGGCATCCTTACGAACGCCGGGCCCAAAACATCTGCCAACCGCCGTTCTTCATTGGCGGCCCCCCGTGATGGGCCGCTCCTCACTGCATACGGCAGAACGCCGCCGACGGCAGGGGAAAAAAAAAACGTTCCAGCCAGGATGCCCAGTCACCGGAGCTTGCCGGTGGCCTCTGCACCGATGGCCAGAGATTTGGCCGCCACTCCATCTACCCAACCACGGTTCAAGGTTGGTTCACGGTGCAGTTTGGCGTGGGTTTCGTATCGGGTTAGTTTCTCCAGAACTCTCGCCACAAAAGACATTGGTTTAGTCCAAAACAGAACATGTATGAAACAATTCAGAAATAAAACACTAGACAGTGTTAGAATTGCTGCCTTGTTTTAATCGTATGTATGTTCATAATATAAATTAACATAAAATAAAATAAAACTCAACCATGTTCATAATAACCAACATTAACTTAATGCTGAGCAAATATAGCCTAGAGAAGGCTCTGATACCACATGTAAGAATTAATATATTTATGAAATGCTAATTAATAATATAATTAGCAGCGGAAATAATTTAATACATATATGTATCTCCGGCCATTGCTTTGCTCAAGCAGCTTGAAGAACAGCTCCACAGCAACCAAACTAAAAACTAAACAATTATTGAGAGGTTCTTCTGACCTATGCATACCAGTGAGTGCCAATTGATGGAATACACATGCCTTATTTATAGGTAGGTCAGGGGACCCTCAATTAGAGTTGTTACCTTAATTATTCCTCCCATCAAGGAATAAAAATCAAATCAATACAGCTAATTGATTCCACAAAATAAAAATCCTTAATGAAATCAAATACTTGTTCCACAAGAATTAAATCAGTGATTTAATTTAGAATATTTGATTGAAGTCAAATACTTGTTCTACAAGAATTAAATTAGTCATTTAATTTAGAATATTTGATTTACACAATAACCTTTAATTGGAATAAATTATTGAACACCGTAATTTTATAATTACAATAATATATATGACATAAAGGACATACTTTAAATGGAATTTCTTACAATCTCTTTTTTAAATGTGTTGATAGCCTAAGAAGAGTCGTGCACTGATGAAATAAATATTCAACGGTGCCATCAGCTATTACAATATGATCACATTAATATCACATTGACTTCATCTATAAATGAGAGTTTATTCTTTGCTAGCATATGAACCACTCTTTCGTCTCCTGATATACTCCTCCGGTTGAAAAGTCATTGTTGATTAATTAGCCATAGTGACATCAATTTTTGTTATTCTTTTTTAATGTTTGCACCAAGCATCTCTCCGAAGGCCCAAGCGGAGGAAAATAGTGAAGAAATTTATAAGCTTAACTCATCTCGTAAAGCCGGTTCTATAGAAAATGGCTGCACATTCCTTAACATGTTCAAGGTCTTGTTCATAATCAATGTGAGATTATTTTTCAACACTCTCCCTCACATGCAAGCCAGTATTTTTTCTAGTCCTTGTAACGGGGTAAGTAGTGCGGGCCTCATTCGTCATGTAGTAAGCTCTGATACTATAAAGAAATTCATGGGCCTAACTCATCACATAAAACCGGATGTATAGGAGATGGTTGTTAATTTCTTATAAATATGTCCAAGGTCTTGTCCACAGGCAATGTGAGATTATTCCTCAACAAATAGGAGATGAAGATTCGAACAAATTACCTCAACTTTATAAGGCGTAATATCCAGCCAATAAAGCTATTCCTTAAAGACCACACTGTTGTATCTTACCTTCATTCTTATACATAGATAATTTGAACAAATTAATGAGCCGTTGAATTAAGTTTTAGTGTTAATTTGATAAAAAATTAAAGGACAAAAATTTCTTCCAAACCAGTTTGAAGGAAATTTTTTCCTACTAACTTCGATAAGTGTCAAGTATCATGTCTCATATGTTTTTTTTTAATATTTTATTGTTATTATATTAACCTAAGAACTTAACATTAATTTTTAAAAAATCTAAAAATATTAAACGATACTTATCACTGATTTAATGGGAGTCAAAACACAAACCTTGTGTTCATAGAAATCTAATATTTCAGTTGTATGACAGTATACTAAGACTCCATTTCTTTCGACGTAAAATGTTCTCCGTCGGAAAATATTTTCTTGAAAAATGATTTCCTTGAAAGCATTTTGCGGTGTTTGGTGCGTACAGAAAATCACAAATATTTTTTTTATATACATTTTTTCGTTCACTCATATTAAACTTTAAATTACAACAATATCCCGACGGGTCTGGACCAAGTCCCGACGAGTCCCAATTGGGTCGCGGTTGTTTTTCAACCGGGTCTCGCCTAGGTCCCAGTGGTGGCTCGATTGGGTCCTACAGAGTCCCGATCGAATCCCAGCGGCTCCCGATTGGTTCTCAGTGAGTCCTGACTGTGTTCCACTAGTGTGTCGACTAGATTCCGGCGGAGTCCCGACTAGCTTTTCCGTTCAAATTGAAAATATTTTCTGTTGACTATTATTTTCGTCACACCAAAAAATATGATAAATATTTTCAAAAAATCACTTTATGCCAAAACAAACGAAGCATAAATAACATTTTTATTAGCTCTTCAAATAGACACGTGTTAGCTTGCCTTATTCACATTTAGTATCTTCGTTCTCATGGTCTAAAGCGAGCAAGAATTTATGACCACTCATTCTCATCCGCATACATACCATATATTTTTCCCTCTCACTTATGATCAGCATTCTCCCATGCACACCAAAAACTAAAATGAGAAAAAGGAAAGCAATGGAGTCGGATCAATGATTATTGATTTGCTGAAATTAAGCATGAAAACTATCTTTGATTTGATGTAAATCATCTTCCAAAAAAATCCATTTCTCATCATCCCATCAACATGGCCCATTTGCTAGCAAACCACCACAATATTCCAAGAAGATGGAGCTGCAGAAATGCAGGACAAAGTTGAAGGATTGCGGGGGGAGTTGGAGAAATATTGGCGGCCGGCAAATGGTGAGAGTGAGAGGTTTTATGGTGCAGAATTCGGTGTTGTCAGCTGAGAAAGTGGGATCGGTTGGGTAAACGTGTCATATGTCCATTGAGTATGTGACAAACAGATTTTTTGTTTTATTATTAATGCTATTTTAAAAAAAATGTAAGAAGCATATGTTAAAAAAAAAAAAAAAAGTGTATTTTTTTTATTTTTGCATATTCACACAAGAAGAGAGGATAATTCGATATAGGGACCTTTCACTACAAGAAATTTGCTCATTAGCGGCGACCCAAAGTCGCCGCTAATGAGCAAAACGTCGCCGCTATTGATCAATAGCGGCGACCCTTGGCCGCTATTCAGTGGCTGGTATTAATCCGCCACTGATGATCAATAGCGGCAACATCTGGGGTCGCCGCTATTGACTTTTTTTTGTTGCCGCAAAAAAGCTTGAAATGGGCCGAGTGTCGCCGCTGATGATGGTCAATAGCGGCGACAAAAATGTCGCCGCTATTGACAGTCAGTAGCGGCGACCCATCTGGGTCGCCACTACTGACTGTCAATAGCGGCGACCCAAAAGGTTGCCGCTATTGACTATCAATAGCGGCGACATCTAGGTCGCCGCTATTGATAATCGTAAAAATAAAAAAAATCGCCGCTAATGATATTTAAAAATAAAAAAATAAAAAAAATAAAAAAATAAAAAAATAAAAAAAACCTGCTTATAATAGATGTTATTATATAACAGTTATGAGAATTACATCAAGCCTATTTATAGTCAAATCGCTCAAGATAACTAAAGTTAATTGGTGCAAGCATTGCATATATATGAAAGGACAAGTGGATTCAAGGATTCACTTCTTATCATGAAACAAAAAGTGAAAGAGGAAAACAATAACACAAAATAATGACATGTTGGGGACATCCGGACAATAAGGTTATAATCAAAAATAAACTCATGCCAAGTCAATCAAACTAAACCACCCAATCTAAGGCTTGCCTTTGAATTGTAGACCCTAAGAGCAACAAACCTTACATATATTGAAGGGTTTGAGTCCTCACCTATGAGCACAAACTATGTCCAAAAAAAAATAAAGGACTTCATCTCATCAAGCAAAGGAATAATAGGTAAACCATTAAAACAAGTTGGTGCAAGCATTGCATATGGAAGGACAAGTGGATTCAAGGATTCACTTCTTATCATGAAACAAAAAGTGAAAAGAGGGAAACAACAACACAAAATAATGTCATGTTGGGGACGTCCGGACAATAAGGTTATAATCAAAAGTAAACTCATGCCAAGTCAATCAAACTAAACCACCCAATCCAAGGCTTGCCTTTGAATTGTGGACCCTAAGAGCAACAAACCTTACATATATTGAAGGGTTAGAGTCCTCACCTATGAGCACAAACTATATCCAAAAAAAAATAGAGGACTTCATCTCATCAAGCAAAGGAATAATAGGTAAACCATTAAAACAAGTTGGTGCAAGCATTGCATATGGAAAGGACAAGTGGATTCAAGGATTCACTTCTTACAAAAAGTGAAAAGAGGGAAACAACAACACAAAATAATGACATGTTGGGGACGTCCGGACAATAAGGTTATAATCAAAAGTAAACTCATGCCAAGTCAATCAAACTAAACCACCCAATCCAAGGCTTGCCTTTGAATTGTGGACCCTAAGAGCAACAAACCTTACATATATTGAAGGGTTTGAGTCCTCACCTATGAGCACAAACTATGTCCAAAAAAAAATAAAGGACTTCATCTCATCAAGCAAAGGAATAATAGGTAAACCATTAAAACAAGTTGGTGCAAGCATTGCATATGCACTACAAGAAATTAGGTCTTTAGGGGCGACTCAAAGTCGCCCCTAAAGGTCCTAAAGTGGACGCTGTTGCCAACAGCGTCGACTTTTCGACCCTAAAGGTGTCGACGCTAATAGTCCGACCCTAATGATCAAATGTCTGATTATCAGGGTCCACTTAAAAGTCGACCCTAATGATCACTTTTAGCGTCTACTTTATCGCCCCTAAAAGTCGCAATGTTTTGACCCTAAAGATGATGTAAACGGAAGCAAAAGTCGACCCTAATAGTCAAGCATTAGCGTCCACTTTTAGTTAACCATTAGGGTCCACTTTGTCGACCCTAATGGTCCTTTAAAAAAAATAATAATAATAACTATCAGCGTCCAAACCAAAGTGAACGCTGATAGTTAACCATTAGGGTCGACTTTTGTCGACCCTAATGGTCCTAAAAAATTCTCAAGCAAATTAACTATCAGCGTCCACTTAGAGTCGACCCTAATGATCACTTTTAGTGTCCACTTTATCGACTCTAAAAGGCGCAATGTTTTGACCCTAAAGATGATGGAAGTAGTCGACGCTGATAGTCAACCATTAGCGTCCACTTTTGTGGACGCTAATGGTCCAAAAAAATGTTAAAAAAAATTGACTATCAGCGTCCAAATTAAAGTGGACGCTGATAGTTAACCATTAGGGTCCACAAAGTCGACCCTAATGGTCCTAAAAAATAAAAAATCTGCGATCGATCGCACTTGGAGTGCGATCGATCGCAACGTCAGTAGGTTTTCTACATTTTGAGATCGATCGCACAATCGTGTGCGATCGATCGCAGTACCAGTAGGTTTTCAAGTAGGTTTTTTATATTTTGCGATCGATCACACTCCAAGTGCGATCGATCGCAAAACCAGGAAACAAATTCATATATTCGTGGAACTTAGATTTATCTTGGCTGCCTTAGAATCCATTTTGGGCTCTATTTTATAATCATTATATGCCGGTTTAAGAGATCCATTAAACTGAAAAATGATGTGCATGTTTGGCGGTAAGGATATCTTTTCCAACTTTCATCCTTGTTCAATTCGGTAGCTTACTTGAGAAAAGACAATATAAAGAATATGGAGAGTTAATTATAGATTATGGTTACCTCATTCTGTTTAGGTAATACGTTTTTATTCCAATAACCTAAGCTAAGTGTTTTGGGTTAGGCAATTCTCCCACAGCTTCCTTGTATGCGTAAAAGAAATTGTAGCCGAATGAACTAACTTTCAGTTGCTTAGCATTTCCTTGGTCTAGGCAAAAATTAATAAATATGGATTTTGGCTGTGGAAAAATATGAAGATTGAGAGGAGAATATTAGCATTTCCTTGGCATTCAGTTTGCTGGAATTTTGACAGAATATTGATAGCTAGTGCAGCCAAGTGCAGGATTTACTCATGAATTTAAGGCTGGAAATTTCGAAACTCTATAAATGTTCCCCTAAAAACATTTATAAAAAGGAAATCTTACCAAGCTTAAAATACATACACAAACATATTTAGGCTTTCATAACACTAACCTTTTTATAGGGATATCCAAGTCAGCAATATAATGGAGTGTAAAACTGATAAATTCCTGCACATTTTCAATCCATCAGGACAAGGAATTGATAAATATAGTATGCTAGAAAATGTTTTGTACAAAGTTTTAGTCTACCATACAACTCTATAACCTACACCCATAGCCATTCTCACTATCCATTATTACTATAGGCTCGCAGAAGAACAACTAATAAGATGCTTTATGAGCCACAAGACCATTCTCAGAAAATACATAATCGTAGTCATCAATAACTGCAAAGAGAAAAGAGACACTTAATAGTATAGTCATGTACATATGAAAAATTGTGAAGTAGACAACTGCATTTGGCCCTGATTTTGAGAACTATTGAAAACCAATCAGATAATGCTTATAAAGGTTAGACTTGAAACTCATTTATAATCCATAGAAAACATAATGCTTGATTGTCAAGGTTCATGACGAATATTCACATGAAAAATACATTTGAAAGTTAATAACCAAAGTATATTTTTAGATCATGTTGAAACAAATGGAATAATCAAACAGATTTTGGGTTCCTAGCTCTTATAGCTAAGCAATTACCTTTCGAAGTTCCCGCATGAATTCTAACAGCATTGGAGTGACCACCTAGCATTTGAGTGGAAAAAATTGCATCAAAGACAATTTCAAGCGGATACATGGAAATGTTACTTCCATGCAATAAATCTAAGAAATAACAACTTGCTTACCTATATCCTATGCTGCTGTGACCATAATAATATAAACAATACAATGGAACAAAATTAGCAAGCAAAATGAATCAGAGAAGAAAATTGGTACCTTTCTTGGAGCAGTAAGGGTCCCATCCACATCAAATAAAGCAATTAAACCAGAATTCCTAATGGCCATTTCGCTCAACATATTTTTCTGCAACACCAAATCCACAATATCACAACATCAAAATTATGTAAGACACCACCATTATACCACTAAAACTTTAATAACTAGACAACTAACCGTATCCACAATAGATGACCAAAACACATAAGACCCAACTTATTCTAAAGCCAGCGCACCATCCCAAATAAAAAAAATTAAAAATTAAAAATTAAAAATGCATCTTCTCCACTGTCACACCACCAAAGCAAGCTTTAGCCAAAAAGCTAAAAAAATTCAACACAATCACTCAAAAAACCATAGCCTCATGTATGTTTAGTGTAAATAGTTTTTATTAGATGCATTCTCTTGCTAGCGGCAGCTGAAATTAGCTCACAGTACAATTTCCAAATGGGAATTTCAAGAGATGGGCATTGTGCTGAAAACAGAGGAGCAAATTCTCAAAAGGACTGATTGGGAAATCAGGACTCGAGTAATGCGTGCAGGGAAATTCAAGAAATCTGAAATAAATAGGAATCTGTGTTGCAGATCGGGGCTTCAAGATAGAATTCTATGTAAATAAAGCTGTTAATCAGTTTGATTTGAAGGAGTCTCTAATGTCTTTGTAGTTTGTTGTTTGTCTGTAGAAGGTGGTCTCAGTTTGTAGCAGTAGTAAATTTGTGTGCAGTAGCAGTAGGTAGTTGTGTCTCACAGGTGGTAAGTTTGTTTTAGTAAAATGATGCTCATTCATCCAAAAACAAATTTCTACAAATGGGGTTTATACAAGAACAAAGAGAACATGGCAGAGGACAAGAAAAGGCAGAAATTTGAAGATGAAAAATCTGATAGAACAAGAACCCAAAAACTTAAATACAAAAACAGAGAAAAATAAAAATAACAGAGAGTGAGAGAGAGACTTGATGACCAGAAGACTGATGAACGGCAGTGCGGCAGATATCGCCAGCCTTCTTACCGGGGCACACGGCATCAACAGAGACTCCAAATGCCTGCAACGCTTGAAAAGGAACCATCGCCTGCAATCAAAAATCACACTGCAAGACATTAATCACATACATCAATTCAAAGGTGCGCCGGAGAGAGAGCTGTCGGAGACAGCTTAGTGCGCCAGAGAGAGAGAGACGAGCGCCGGAGTGAGAGAGAGAGAGAGAGAGAGATTGAGAGTGAGAGTGATGAGGGAGGTAAGTGAGAGGGAGAGAGAGGCAGAAATTTCAGAAATTTGAGGGATTTTGGTGTTTTTGAGGTTTGGGGGAAAAAACACAGTGTCTGAAATTTTTGGTTCGAAAATTTCAGACACCGCGCGCGCCACTTGTTGGCGCAAAAATTGAGCATAATCAGCGGCAACAAAATTGGTCTCCGCTATTTAGGATTTTTTATTTTTTTTTTAATTATACTTACAATATTTTTAGAATAATTAAGCACCTTTATATATATATATATATATATATATATATATATATTAACTGATTTAATGAGCCATTCGCAGTTTCACAGTCTGAATTAGTTCATACTTACACATGTATGGCTTAATCTTTAAGACAAGCATATGACTACTAGCAGGATCAACCAGGTACGAACCCTAATTCTCTATCACCCGTCACCACCATAGTAGGCCTCTATCCTACCATCGAAAGTTGATAGGGCAGAAATTTGAATGATGTGTCGCCGGCACGATGGCCGTGTGATCCGTCGAGTTATCATGAATCATCAGAGCAACGGGCAGAGCCCTATATATATATAGTTACAATTTTTTTTTTTTTTAATTATACTTACAATTTTTTAATTTTTGTTTTTCTTTATTTTCTCTTGTAATATGTTTTTTATTATTATTATAATATTAACTAATAATTTTCGTTTAATAAATTTTTATGATAAAGATCATTAAGTTGATATTTATCTTATAATTAATTATAAAATAATACAAAATTTAAAAATAATATAAAATCAATATAACTAAGGCACTAAGATAATGTAAAAAGCTTACAGTTCAATTGAATATTCGATTGAACCTTTAATTGTATCCAGTTTGATCTATCAATTGATTATATCACAATCAATCAAACTAATTCACTAGGATCGATCGGATGTTTGATCGAATATTTAATCATATCACGATCAATCGAACTAATTCATTAAGAGTGATCGGATGCTTGATCGATCATTTGATCATATCACGATCAATATAATTAATTTAGTAGGATCGATCGGATGTTTGATCGATAATTTGATCCTATCACGATCAATTGAATTAATTCAGTAGGATCGATCGGACATTCGATTCTATCTCGATCAATCGAACTAATTCATTAGGATCAATCAGATGTTTGACCGAACATTTGATCCTATCACGATCAATCGAACTAATTCATTATGATCGATCGTTTGATCCTATCACGATCAATTGAACTAATTCATTATGATCGATCGGAGGATTCGATCAGATGTTTGATCCTATCACGATCAATCGAACTAATTCATTAGGATCAATCGGATGTTCGATCAATCATTTGTTCTTATCACGATCAATCGAACTAATTCACCAGGATCGATTGGATGCTTGATCAAACATTTGACCCCATCACGATCAATCGAACTAATTCATAGGATCGATGTTTGATCGATCATTTGATCATATCACGATCAATTGAACTAATTCACCTGGATCGATCGGATGCTTGATCAATCATTTGATTCTATCACGATCAATCGAAATAATTCACCAAGATCGGTCGATTGTTCTATCAAACGTTTAAATAAGAATAAGAAATAGAAAACTTCAATAATAATTAATAGGATAATTTGTTTTCTTTAAAAGAAAAAAATAAATATTGATTTTTTTATATAAAATAAGAATAGAAAATAGAAAAATAGAAAAAATTCACCAATAATTAATATAAAAGAAATAATGACATATTATCGGAGGATTCGGGGTGAATTTTTGGTAAATAATTTTTTCTATTATATATGTAGGATCAATAGCATCGCCCCAATATTTATAATTTTATTTTTATTTTTATTTTTTTATTTTATTTTATTTTTTTCAGGTGTAAATAGCGGCGACTATTGGGTTGCCGCTATTGAGGGGTCATTAGCGGCCACTAAAAACGTCGCCGCTAATGACCCATTAATAGCGGCAACTTTTGGGTCGCCGCTAATTAATTTAAATTACTTTTTCCCGTGTCAATAGCGGCCACCCAATAGTCGCCGCTATTGAGGGGTCATTAGCGGCAACTTTTCTAGTCGCCGCTAATGACCCATTAATAGCGGCAACTTTTGGGTCGCCGCTAATTAATTTAAATTACTTTTTCCCGTGTCAATAGCGGCCACCCAATAGTCGCCGCTATTGAGGGGTCATTAGCGGCAACTTTTCTAGTCGCCGCTAATGACCCATTAATAGCGGCAACTTTTGGGTCGCCGCTAATTAATTAAAATTACTTTTTCCCCTGTCAATAGCGGCCACCCAATAGTCGCCGCTATTGAGGGGTCATTGGCGGCATCTTTTTTAGTCGCCGCTACTAATTAAAATCAAAAGTCGCCGCTAATTAATCTTAATAACTTTTCCCGTGTCAATAGCGGCGACCCAAAAGTCGCCGCTATTAATTTTAATTACTTTTTTCCCCGGTCAATGGCGGCGACCCAAAAGTCGCCGCTATTGAGGGGTCATTAGCGGCAACTACAAATGTTGCCGCTAATGACCCCTCAATAGCAGCGACTCTATTATCGCCGCTAATTATTTAAAATTTTTTTTTTTTAATTTTTTCTTATGTCAATAGCGGCGACTGTAGAGTTGCCGCTAATGACAACTTATTAGCGGCGACTCCTTAGAGTCGCCAGGAGTTGCCGCTGTTGACTCTCATCAGCGGCGACCCTAAGGTCACCGCTGTTTGGTGTATTATTAGCGGCGACAGGTGTCGCCGCTAATGATGCTTAATAGCGGCGACTTATAGTCGCCGCTATTGTTGTTGCTGCTAAATAAATTTTTTTTTGGTTTTAAGCGTCCACTATTAGCGGCGACCTAAAAGTCGCCGCTATTAATGGGTCATTAGCGGCGACTAAAAAAAGTCGCCGGTAATGACCCCTCAATAGCGACGACTTTGGGGTCGCTGCTATTTATTTGGTCGCTAAAGACCATATTGCTTGTAGTGTTTACTTTACGAAGCGTGTATTTTTTACATGTTAAAAGACACTTTTAAAAACTATATTGAAATAAATTCCCTACTTCATAGCTTGGAAGCACTTTTATTTTAACTAACCTCATCTATAGTTAACTATCTTTATTACTATCTAATTTTCATAGCACGGATGTTCTTTTTCCTTTTCCATTTCTTTTTTATTTAGTTCCCACTGCAAAAATAATTCTAATCCGTACGGATTTTATTTCTTAGTTCACTCTGTATTAATTTTTTTTTTCTTAAAATAAAGATTGCAAGATACATGACATTGACATATCCAAGGGACCAAGAACATAACTACAAAAACAAAAACAAAAAAAATCAAGACAATTTAATAGTGCGAAAGCAAGAAAGTTTTAGGCTCGACTCAAATGTATAATTTTGATGGTGGGCCACCACTTAATAAAGCTATTTATGGTAACTAGCTTCAAACATTTCGAATAAGGTTCATACCTACCTGTGATATCATCGTATCACCATCAGTTTGATGTAAATAATAAGCCTTCTAGAAATCATATTTACTAACATAAAATATTGGATCATTTCTGTGGCCACTCCAACAAGTCTCTATAATCTTATCTCTTATACATGTGTTGATAGCCTAATTAGAAGAGTCGTGCACTGATGAAATAGATATTCAACGGTGCCTTCAGCTATTACAATATGATCACATTAATATCACCTTGACTTCATCTATAAATGAGAGTTTATTCTTTGCTAGCATATGAACCACTCTTTCGTCTCCTGATATACTCCTCACGGTTGAAAAGTCATTGTTGATTATTTAGCCATAGTGACATCAATTTTTGTTTTTTTTTTTAATGTTTGCACCAAGCATCTCTCCAAAGGCACAAGCGGAGGAAAATAGTGAAGAATTTATAAGCTTAACTCATCTCGTAAAGCCGGTTATATAAAAAATGGTTGCACATTCCTTAACATGGTCAAAGTCTTGTTCATAGGTAATGTGAGATTATTTCTTAACACCCTCCCTCACGTGCAGGCCAGTATTTTTTCTGGTCCTTGTAACGGGGTAAGTAGTGCGAGCCTCATTCGTCCTGTAGTAAGTTCTGATACCATAAAGAAATTCATTAGCCTAACTCATCACATAAAACCGGATCTATAGGAGATGGTTGTTAATTTCATATAAACATGCCCAAGTTCTTGTCCATAGGTAATATGAGATTATTCCTCAACAAATAGGAGATGAAGATTCGAACAAATTACCTCAACTTCATAAGGCGTAATATCCGGCCAATAAAGCAATCCCTTAAAGGCCACACCGTTGTATCTTACCTTTATTCTTATACATAGATAAGTTGAACAAATTAATGAGCCATTGAATTAAGTTTTAGTGTTAATTTGTTAAAAAATTAAAGGACCGAAATTTCTTCCAAACTAGTTTAAAAGAAAATTTTTCCTACTAACTTCGATAAGTGTCAAGTATCATATCTCATGTTTTTTTTAATATTCTTAATAGTTATTTATTTTTATTATATTAACCTAAGAACCTAACATTAATTTTTGAAAAATCTAAAGATATTAAATGATACTTGTTACATATTAAGGTAGGTTGAATAAAATTTCTTTTTGTGTCCAAAAATAAATAAATCAAATTTAACTCTACTGACTCGAATCGATTACCGTAGTATTCATCATTTATCCGTCACTCCTTCGGTCATTCCAGGCCTTGATGTGAGAGGTAATAAGTAATTTCTAGCCACTTTCGTCAGAACAAAAAAATCCCACTATAAATATAAGGCACCCACCAAGAGATTCTCTCACACAATAGAGATTCACCTTCGTACTCCCGAATATTCCAACTCCATAATCCATTTTCTCGGAATACAGAGAGAGAAAAAAAGATGCCTCAAAATGGGAGGGAGGAGAACGGTTACGACCCGGAAGATGATCGAAATGTTAACCACGACAACGGGAAGCTCGAAGAATTGGGAGAGTTGTCGGTAGAGAGGCTGTTCGAGAACCAAGAGGTGCCGTCGTGGAGGAAGCAGCTGACGGTGAGAGCCTTCGTGGTGAGCTTCGTGGTGAGCATACTGTTCAGCTTCATAGTGATGAAGCTCAACCTCACCACCGGTATCATTCCTTCGCTCAACGTCTCCGCCGGTCTATTGGGGTTCTTCTTCGTGAAGACGTGGACCAAATTGCTTCGGAAGTCCGGCTTGTTGAAGCAGCCCTTCACCAGGCAGGAAAACACCGTCATCCAGACCTGTGTTGTCGCCTCCTCCGGCATCGCCTTCAGTGGTATGTGATAACCCCTTCTATTTGTCTTCTTGTTCAAAAACATGTTAGTTTAATTGTCGAAAAATCTGAAAACCAGGATGAAGGAGATAGTTTAAAATTGTTGCACAAATTTCATGTTTCTCAAACTGGTAGACTGAAAATTCCATCTTTTAATTGATGTCTATTAACAGGAGGTTTTGGAACTTATCTGTTTGGAATGAGTGAACGCATTGCCAAACTATCAACAAACACTCATGATTTCAAAAACCCATCATTAGTATGGATAATCGGCTTTCTCTTTGTTGCCAGTTTTCTTGGACTCTTCTCGGTGGTGCCTCTCCGTAAGGTATATAGCATTTAAGAAATCTTGGGCATTTATTAGATTTTTTTTTAAAAAAAAAGGGGAAAAAAAAAAAAGTTTATCGAACACAAGGAAATTAACGTGGTCATAGTGCTCTTTTTCTCCAATGATGTGTTTGATGTTTGGTGTCAGATTATGGTCATAGACTTCAGACTCACATTTCCAAGTGGTACTGCAACCGCTTATCTTATCAACAGCTTCCACACTCCTCAAGGAGCCAAACTAGCAAAGTAACGTATCTAACAGTTAATGGTTTCTAGTTAAATGGGACCGTATGAAAATTTAGAATATCTTTTCTTTTTTATTCTATTTTTCCAGGAAGCAAGTGAGAGAGTTGGGCAAGTTTTTCAGCTTCAGCTTTTTATGGGGTTTCTTCCAATGGTTCTATACTGCTGGAGACGATTGTGGATTTGCAAGCTTCCCTTCATTAGGGCTCAAAGCATATAAATACAAGTACATATATAATTCCTTCAGTTTGCTCTTAATAAAAGTTCAGTTTACTTTATGCAAAGAAGAATTTTCATTTGGTAAAAATTTTGCTTCACCTAAGCCTTGTTCTCATTTATTGATCATGTTGTGCCTACTGCGAAATCTTGATTGTTCTGCAGATTTTATTTTGATTTCTCAGCAACATATGTTGGAGTTGGAATGATTTGTCCCTATATCATAAATATATCAGTGCTGGTTGGAGGGATTCTTTCCTGGGGTGTGATGTGGCCTCTCATAGAAAAAAGAAAGGGTGATTGGTATTCTGCAGACCTGCCCGAAACCAGTCTCCATGGTCTTGAAGGTTACAAGGTAAGTTCCCACCTATGTTTTCATCCATCAAGAAGGCTTTTCTGTTTGTTGAAAACTTTAATTTATATCCTTTATTCAGGTATTTATCGCCATAGCCATGATCCTAGGTGATGGTCTATATAACTTCGTCAAGGTTCTAAGTCTAACCTTCATAGGTTTGTCTCATCAGTTTCGGCAAAAAGTTGTGAGCTCTGATCTCCCCACTGCAGGCCATTCTTCTGATCATGTGAGGTCTCAGGTTTCATATGATGACAAGCGCCGAACCCAACTCTTTCTCAGAGATCAAATTCCAGCATGGTTTTCCATTGGAGGTTATGTTGCTTTGGCTGCCATCTCTACAGCCACTCTTCCACATATCTTTCACCAGCTCAAGTGGTATTACATATTGGTCATGTACATATTTGCACCCATATTGGCTTTCTGCAATGCATATGGTTATGGGCTCACTGATTGGTCCCTAGTATCCACGTATGGAAAGCTTGCCATCTTTATCATTGGAGCATGGGCTGGTGCCTCTCATGGTGGAGTTCTTGCAGGGCTAGCAGCTTGTGGGGTTATGATGAACATTGTCTCAACAGCCTCTGACCTAATGATGGACTTTAAGACTGGCTACTTGACACTTGCTTCACCCCGTTCCATGTTTGTGAGCCAACTAATTGGCACAGCAATGGGTTGCATAATTTCCCCTTGTGTCTTTTGGCTCTTTTACAAGGCCTTTGATGACATTGGGGTACCTGGAAGTCAATATCCTGCCCCGAATGCTATTGTGTACCGTAACATGGCTTCGCTGGGAGTAGAGGGCTTCTCAAGTCTACCAAGGAATTGCCTTCTACTCTGTTATGTGTTTTTTGGTGCAGCCATTTTGATAAATTTTATTAGAGATTTAGCGGGTAAGAAGTGGCGACAGTTCATTCCACTTCCAATGGCTATGGCAATACCTTTCTATATAGGATCATATTTCGCCATTGATATGTGTGTTGGAAGCTTAATATTGTTCGTGTGGGAGAAAATAAACAAGGCCAAGGCAGATGCTTTTGGGCCTGCAGTAGCTTCTGGTTTGATATGTGGAGATGGGATATGGACTTTGCCTGCTTCTATCCTTGCTCTAGCTGGGGTTAAGCCACCAATCTGCATGAAGTTTTTGTCACGAGGAACAAATATTACGGTGGATAATTTTTTAACACCACAGGGCTAAATATGATAAATGAATGTAAAGTCTTTAAAGCAATTAAGTTTTTAGCATGTAATACAAGGGTTAGGGTTTTGTTCGTTTATTTATTTAAGTGAACTTTTGTACTCCTATTAAAAATAGATGATAATTAATGAAAAAATTTGTTTGTTTTGGATATGACTTCAGTTATCTTTTAGTGGTGAGACTCCGCCAACACCAACTTATGATGAGTTCATCCACCATGTATGTGATGATGATGAGAGGATGCACTTGATTTTGAAATAGCATGATTGAATGGTCATTCGTGTTTTGGATCAAAGCCAAAGAATGATACGAAGCCAAAGCAAAAGCTATATATCATGCCCAACTTCGACAAACAAAAGATAAAAGACATGCATGCACTTTGATAAGCGTCAAATGTTGCACATTCAAGCCTCTTAATTTGCATATGTTAATTCCTTAGCGTTGTCAATTGTTTGATTGTTGTTTTGTTTTTGTGTTTCATGTTTTATTTGGCAATTGCGAGAATTCCATTGAAAATCGGGCTTAAAAGACTATTTGGATGCATTTCGGCATCGAGCTCAGTAGCACTTGGGATTGAGTGTACATACGCTCGAGCGTATCCCAGCCTACAATCGGGCGCATCAGCGCTCGCACGCAGAACCAGCCAATCTCGAGCGCTTATGCGCTCGAGCGCGTATCCTTTAGGATCAAGCGCACTTGGGCGTCCAAAATACGGCAACAATCCTTTTTCACCTTGGATTTGATTTTCAGTCTCCCACTTGGACTGGGAGACTGACCTATGGTTTCCTAGGGTTTCTAGGCTTCTCCTAATCCCTATAAATAGGCCTATAAACATTGTAGAAAACACACCGCTTCATAGAGCAAAAATTCATTGGAGTTTAGCAGAGTCATGAGCGGTTAAACCCCTTCATGGGATGTTGATGTAACCCTATCGAAGCACAATGGTTTGATTGTACTTAATTTCTAGATTTTCAGTTTATGCATGTTGATTGTATAACTATGAGAATTGCTACATATTGATTTCATTCTTAAATATTAAATGTAATTGCTCTTAATTTCAAAATCAATATTTGTGAAATTCTTCTTTTGTCTTAGAAAGTCTTTTACTTTTATTGAACTCAAATCATTCTTGTTTTCTGTGATTATGAAGATGATGCTTATACAATGGGTTTAATTGACATATGATCAATATGATTTGATAGGCCATGCCTAGGGAAAACGGATTGTACTACATCCTAGTTTAGTGTAATTTAGATAGACAGTCCGTGTCAACCGAAGATGGGTTACACTTATTCATTGATTGTATGTATCCTGTTATAGAATTTGATAATTCATACCTAGGGAAGACAGGTCGTACCGCATCTTAGTAGTTAGGTAGACGATCCGTGCCAACCGAAGATGGATTATACTTATTATTTAATAAGGGAGTTTATTGTTTATTTATAACATGCACAGAATGAATTTCTGGATTAAATATGATTAACCATTGTTGTGCGGATAGAGGTGAAGTTAATACCCTACACTTGCTCTTATATTTAATTCTCTTTTAATTTCATGCACTTTAGTTACAATCCAAATCAATCATCTTTTTAATTAAGTTAATTTTGATCTTTCGAATTTGATAATAAAACCCATGCAATCCTTGAGGTTCGACACCCTCTCTTTAGCCTATCCTACAAGGATTTGTCCTATTGCGAGTGGGTATTTTTATTATTGATATTTTTGGACACAGAAAGGCCACATCAATTTTTGGCGTTATTGCCGGGGACTGCTTAACGGTTTAGTTATTAAATTTTAAGGATTAATCTTAGCTTAATTATTTTCTGCTTTACTTTGTTTTTGATTTTTAATTTTTAATTTTGGTTTTTGTGTTTGTTTGTTTGTTTGTTTGTTTTTTTTTTTTTTTTTTTGAGTTTTTCTCACACAAGTCCAGAGCTGCGAAGACCCCCCTACACGCCTGCACTCGAGCCCAACCAGCCTGCGATCGAGCCTTTTCTACTTTATTGTGATTTCCTTTCTAGTTTATGTTGGGTCGCCATTCTTTGTCTTTGCCATTAATTGCTTGTGACCCCGACATTGAACACAATCTTAGACAAGTTAGAGCCGAAAGGAATTCTAAATTGCTAAGAGAGCACACCACTGAGACCATGGGTGACCATGTGGCTTTGAGAGATCACTATCTCCCTACCACACACACCTCCCCCACATGTCTCAAGCTGCCGAACATTACTATGAGATTAAGCCCAACAGTATACAAAGTCTACCATCTTTCATAGGGCTTAGCAATGAAAATCCTTACGACTTCCTCAATGAATTCTTAGCAATCTGGTCCACCATTAAATTGACTGGATTCATTGAGGATGCTCTAAGAATGCGTCTCTTTCCTTTCTCCCTCAAGGAAATAACCAAACATTGGTTTAATTCCTTAGCACCCAATTCCATTACTTCTTAGGCTGAATTGCAACAAGAATTTCTTAAGAAGTATTTTCCCATAGGAAAGACCAATGACATTAGGAAAGCTATCACTAGTATCTCCCAATATGAGGGCGAGCAATTCCATGAGACTTGGGAGAGACTGAGGGACCTTCTTAGATTATGCCCACACCACGCTGTCCCGAAATGGCAGCTTGTGCAAAGCTTCTATGATGGCTTGACTGAGCCTTATAGACAAATGGTAGACGCATCCTGTGGGGGGACATTTTATGTTAAAGAGTGAAGATGAAGCATGGGCCCTGTTTGAAAATTTGACTAGTAATTATGTTCATCATGCTTCCACTAGACGTAGGGCACCCGCACCTAAAGCACCAAAGACTGACAGTCTCTTTGAAGTAGGATATTCTGCGGATGTTGCTACCCAAGTAGTTGATGCTATCACTAGGAAGTTAGATCAATTGATGGTTGCTGGTCTTGCACCTAATTCTGCTCACATGCACACACGACCTGAACCATGCTCATTTTGTTCTAGTTCAATGCATCATATAAATGATTGCCCTATTGCTAGAAATTATGCTGATGTTTCTAATGAGCAGGTCAATGCAACATTCACCCAACTAAGTAATGATCCGTACTCCAATACTTATAACCCGGGGTGGATAAATCATCCAAACTTCTCATGGAAGGCCTAAGCTCTTGGGCTGCACAATCAAGCTCAATCTAACAGGCAGCCCTATCCACCTTCTTCCAATTACCGGCCTCCACATCAGCAGTATTAGGCCACACTAGGCCCTCAGTCGGATTTTGAATTTCAAGAGAAGATATGGAACCTTATGAGCGAGACGAATCAGACTCTGAAAACTCACCAAGAGATAATGAAATCTCAACAGCAGATGGTCAACTCGCACACTCAAGCAATTTCCAAGTTAGAAGCTCAGACCACACCACCTCCTATGTTGGCATCAGACTTTCAAAATACGGTGTTGGAAGCTATAAGCAAAATGAAGACTATGAATCAGAAAGTGAATTCTCACTCCCAATCCATCGCCAATATAGAAGCCCGAGTCGGTAGTATCACCAAGTTAGAAGCTCAAGTCATTCAACTTGCCAATGCCCTCAATAGGAGGGACGAAGGAAAGCTTATAATTCAGCCAATGACCAACCCTAGGGGACTATACATGGTAGTAGGAAGCACTTCTCGTCTGGAGCAAGTTCAAGCCGTCACCACATTGCGAAGCGGAAGACTAGTTGACAATTATGTGGAGGAAAAGAAGGATGAGCAACTTGAGGCCCAACAAAATCTGCATCAGGACAAGGGTAAGCAAGTAAGCACTGAGGCTTCTTCATCTGCTGCCCCCACTCCTGAGATACCATATGAGCCTAGGGTCCTATTCCCAGAGTGTCTCAAGGCACCTTCCCACTTCTGGAAGGAAGGAGAGAAGATACAGGACATGATGGAGGCCTTCAAGCAAGTCAAAGTCAACATCCCACCCCTCGATGCCATCAAGCAAATTCCGGCCTACGCAAAATTTCTCAAAGACTTGTGCAGTTAGAAGAGGAAGAATCGGAAGCACATTCCAAAGAAAGTCATTCTCACCGAGCAAGTGAGCTCCCTGATTCAGCATAACACTCCTCCAAAGTTTAAGGACCCTAGAGCGCCTACAATTTCGTGCGTCATTGCAAACACTGAGATTGAGAGAGCTCTCCTCGACTTAGGACCTGGAGTGAATTTGCTTCCATACTCTGTGTATCAGCAACTTGGCTTAGGGGAACTGAAACCTACAAGCACTGTCTTGCAATAGGCCGACCGATCTATCAAGAAACCCCGAGGGATTGTGGAAGATGTCATCATCAAGGTGGACAAGTTCTACTATCCAGTTGACTTCATAGTTCTTGACACATAACCTATCCCAAATCCAAAGAAGCAAATTCCTGTCATTGTCGGGCGACCTTTCTTAGCCACAGCCAATGCATGCATCAATTGTCGAACTGAAGTAATGAAGATCTCCTTTGGGAATATGAAGATCAGACTGAACATCTTCAATGCCTTCCAGAATGCACCTTATCAGAATACATGTTTCTTCTTGGATGACATTGGAGAAACTATTGAAGACCCACCTCCTGAGCCTTTATCTGAAGCCCCATCATGGAGAAACCCACTGGAGCCTATGCCTCTCACTTTAAGTAATCCACCACCTGATGACAACCCTACAAGGAACATATTTCATTCAGAGGTTACTGAAGTGGACTTCATTGGGGTGGACAATTTTTTGGCAAGTTCCCTGGTTGCCTTGGTTTTTTAGAACCCCCATAGAGACAAGAGGTTGATCATGAAACCAGTTCAGGACAAACACATTGAGTATCATCATGGGGAGCATCAAGACTTTTCAGCTGAGAGAAGTTTCGGGATGTTAAGAGGAATCCTCTTCCTTGTGGAGTGCTACATGATGAAGAAGAAGAAAAGATGGAAGAGCTGGATTGGACTTCTAAAGGATTAAGGTAAGATCCTTCGGAACTCGGACTTAAATTAAGAAATACCTCATGGAATCGAGCATAGGCCTTGTGTGCTCGACTCCTCACTCCACCAGGGTACATGATCTCTATTCAGGTTTATTTTATCCATTGTTGCTTCATTCTTTGATTATAGTTTTACAACAATGTGTGCACTTGATTGGTACTTGGTTGGAGTATCACTTTCTTTTTTAGGACATATGTTTTTGCTTGCAAGTTTGGGGGTATGATACACCCCACATCTGCTCATTCAGATATTCCTATACTCTTAATCTTATTCTTTAGTTTTGTAAATACATTGGGGACAATGTATGATTCAAGCTTGGGGGTATGGAAAAACAAAACAATGTCCAAATTTTGTTGTTATGCCATTCTTAAGCATATGATTGAGCTTCAATTTTGGTTTGAATTTCATTGATAGGCTTAAAGTTATGAACACATGATCATTTAGGAATTTTGAGTCTTGTTACTTACTTTTGGCAACATGAGATGCTTCTTGTTTCAATTTAAATCTATCTTGAGCACACTTGCACATGTCTGTGAGGTATGAAATTTTTGACCAATTATGTTTGCTTTCATTATCTTGAATTCTGTTGGGTGACATATTGGATGAATAACCTTGGCATGCTATTAAAATAAAAAAATCAAGTTGAATTTTTCACTTAGTAACCGGACCTCTTGCCTCATTAAGAAGTGAATGTCCACGTCAAAAAGTGAGAAGTTTGGTTGGTTAATAAAATTCTTAGCTTAGTTTCGTAGCCTTTTTGACTCGAGTCAGTAAGTCCTTAGGGGTATCTCTACACTTAATGCCCTAAAGCCATTTGGTTTTGGAGTCATTGGCTTAACATTCGATACATGGGTCAATTGGAAAGCTTAAGGGGGCTAAGCAGTACACAGCAAGTTTTTTTTTTTTAAAAAAAATGGTATGCCTTGGTTGTTTCATCTAATAAGAAGTCCAATAAATTCTGAGATGTTAATTTGTTTATATTGGAATTATTTTGAAGCCTCATGATTGTGTTTGCCAATGAATGAGAACCATTATTTTTGTAATGCTTTATTCTTTTGAATGACATAATGATGACAATGTTTGTGGGTATCATACCCGGAAAACCCTCACGAGACTTCACTCGTCCTCTAGGGAATACCTAGGGGTTTAAATAGCTTGTTGCATATGCTAAATGCAATCGTACATCTCACAAAAAATTGATTTATCTTTTTGTTTTCTAGTTTATTTTATGTTTTGGATTGTTAAGGGACTAGTAATATGTAAGTTTGGAGGTGTGATAAGCACTAAATGTTGCACATTCAAGCCCCTTAATTTGCATATGTTAATTCCCTAGCGTTGTTAATTGTTTGATTTTTGTTTTGTTTATGTATTTCAAGTTTTATTTGGCAAATGTAAGAATTCCATTGAAAATCAGGCTTAAAAAACTATTTGGATGCATTCTGGCACTTGGGATCGAGCTCAGCAGCACTTGGGATCAAGCGTACATACGCTCGAGCACATTCCAGTCTACGATCAAGCACATTAGCGCTCGCACGCAGATCCAGCCAAGCTCGAGCGCATAAAGCGCTCGAGCGTGTATCTTCTAGGATCGAGCGTAGGTGCGACCAAGTACACTCGGGCGTCCAAAAAATGGTAACAGTCCTTTTTCACCTTGGATTTGGTTTGAGTCTCCCTCTTGGACTGGGAGACTGACGTATGGTTTCCTAGTGTTTCTAGGCTTCTCCTGATCCCTATAAATAGGTCTCTAAACATTGTAGAAAACACACCGCTCCCTAGAGCAAAATTCATTGGAGCTTAGCAGAGTCATGAGCGGCTAAACCCCTTCGTGGGGTGTTGATGTATCCGTATCTAAGCACAATGGTTGGATTGTATTTATTTTCTAGATTTTCAGTTTATGCATGTTGATTGTATAACTATGAGAATTGATACATATTTATTTCATTCTTAAATATTAAATGCAATTGTTCTTAATTTCAAAATCAATATTTGTGAAATTCTTCTCTAGTCTTAGAAAGTCTTTTACTTTTATTGAACTCAAATCATTCTTGTTTTTTATGATTATGAGGATGATGGTTATACAATGGGTTTAATTGACATATGATAAGCCATGCCTAGGGAAGATGGATTGTACTACACCCTAGTTTAGTGTAATTTAGGTAGACAATCCGTGCCAACCGAAGATGGGTTACACTTATTCATTGATTGTATGTATCCTGTTATAAAATTTGATAATTCATACCTAGGGAAGATGGGTCGTACCGCATCTTAGTGGTTAGGTGGACTGATGTTCAAATTTAATTGTACTCGCAAGCGCACGAGTCGTGTGCAGTAAAGTGTGTGTGCAAGTGCGACGTCGAATCCACAGGGAGTCATGTTTGCAAAAATCAATTTTTTATTTAAACCAATTTTATCTTAACCTAGTTCCAAATGTTGTATTTCTATCGTGCAAAAAAAACATAAATTAAACTAAATGATTTGAAAACAATTAAAGGGAAAAGTACTAAGGTTATCCGAATCCGCCTCGCCAAATCAAACATGTTCTTGGATTACATGCATACAATAGACAACCGAAAAGTTTTTACATTGTTCAAAAGTCATAAACACGCACATTAAATCTTTCGATGAATCCATCCGTTAAAAGAATCACAACGAATATTTAATTGAGATCAAATCATCCACTGTATCCGTAGATCACAATGGATATTAGTCTCAATCCAATCATTCGATGTACCCCTAGACGAAAGACAACGAATATAAAATTTAGCATAAATTAAAGAACAACATTCTATCAAATGAAATAAATCAAGCAATTGAATTGACTTTGAACAACAATTGAATTAAAAATCACATTGTATACATAAAACGACAAGAACATGAATGTTTATCAATGACAAGGCTTCATCTTCAACCTTAGTTGAAGATTTAGCCTCTCTTGACAAAATAAATCATAAAGAAACTAAATTATCTTCATTAAAATCAAATACTTACAAAAGAATTCGAGTTCAAAGTGATAAAATGCGCAGAAAACACGAAAACGACAAAGAACCATGGCCCTAGCGTGCCTCTGTACATTTACAATGGAAAAGAATGATATTTATAAGCTAATTTGAGGGTTTCAGCGCTGCCAGGTTGGCCGAGTGCGCTCGATCGCACTCGTGCAACATGTCTTCTGCTGTGTAGGGCGCGAGTGCGCTCGATAACACTAAACGTGCGCTCGAGCACACTTCCAGTCAGAATTAGTCTACTCTTATGAAATATGACTTTGTATATCTTTGAGTTAGCTTTCTAATGACACTAAGATTGCTTCAATCCGAGCTATACAACTCTAGATATGGCCTTTTTAGTGGGACTCATCGGGGTGCGAATCATGGCTCGATCCAAATTTGCTGCCAATGCTCCCTGAAGTGTCTTAAGCCTCATAATTGATGGAATAAGTTGCAAATTTCACCTTAAAGTCACATTGTTCTCTTAACAATCTGCAAATCACTAAAACACCAAAACTAACCAAAACATCAGAACATAATAAAGCTAAAGGCTTATCAAATGCAAATTTAAGGGGTCCAAATATACAATATTTGGCACTCACCAAATACACCCAAACTTACATTTTGCTAGTCCCTTAGCAAAACAAAATGAGAAACAAAATGAAGGCAAGAAACATATGTCCGCTGTCGTGGGAGAGACGATTGCATTTAGCATATACAACAAGCCTTTTAAACCCCTAGGCATCCCTAGTAGACGAGTGAAGTCTCGTGAGGGTTTAACAAAATTGATACCCACAAACATTTTTAGCACTATGTCATTGACAAACACAATTTCCACACAAACACATGGTTCTCACATCATGAGCAGGTTTAACAAAGTAAACACCACAATCAAATCATCAAGCCAACGACAAATCATTCAACTCAAAAGTGGAAATTTGAGACAACACAAGCTCCAATAGGTGCAAAGTGAGACTAACACAAAGTAAAGAGGCTTCAATTTTTCTCAAAGTTTGGTGTACCTAAAAATTCATAGGAATTCATACAGATGAAAACACCAAAGGCTTAGATCAAGACATGCATTTTATATATATATATATATATATATATATATTTTATTTTTTATTTTTTATTTTTTTGTTTAGGCTGTGCAATGTTCGGCTCCTTTAAGCTTTCTAATTGACCTATGTAATGAGTGTTGGGCCAGTGACTCCCAAACCAGATGGTTTTAGGGCACTATATGTAAAACATCCCTAAGGCTTAATTACTCAAGTCAAAAAAGGCTACGAAGCCAAACAAGCCATACAATCAACCAAATTGAATTTCTCATCTTTTTACGTGAACACTCAATGCTTAGTGAGGCATGAGGTCCGGTTATTCAATGAAAAACTCAAACTGATGATGACACTTTTTTTATTATTATTATTTTTTTATCTATCCTCAAGCCAAGGTTTCATCAACACTTCATCCTATAAATCACAAGGCACACCCTGATCAGTCAAAATCTCATACCTCACAGACTTTATGCTAGTGTGCTTGTGATAATCAACTTAGACATGTGAAGTCTCTTTAATCCACCAAATGAGTCAAATGACTCAGATTTCTAATGACATGTAGTGTTCAAAAAGTTAAACACACTAATGATATGCAAACCACAATTATGATGTAACTCATGCCCATTCAACAACATAGCACAATTTTTATTTTTTAACAAAACAAACAGATAAAAACAAACAAAAAGACACAAACAAACAAAATGACAATGTATGTTTCCACACCCCCAAACTTAAATGACACATTGTCCCCAATGTGGCAAGAGATACAATACCGTGGGATGAGGAAACTCGAGTGTGCAAAGGTCAGGGCGTCCCCCAAACTTGAACACCAAAACACCTGTCAAAATCTAACAGCAATATTTCCTCATAGAAACAAATATCAAAAGATTAATTGTTGTTAGAGACAAAAAATGAAATGACAAGAAATGAAATGACAAAAAGGAAAAGAAATCAAAAATAAAGTGCGGAAAATAAAAAGAAAGAAAAAATACCACACCTTCCCCGATCATTTGGGTGTCCAACTAATCCCTTCCACCCTTTCTTTTTAATAATTTGATATCCCTTTGAAAGGATGTTCCGCCGTCTCAGGTTGCCTAGTTGCTTGCTTCGAAGGATCTTCTTAGGAACATGGTTCTTAGATTTGTGACCTTTCTTAGATTTGTGACCTTGTGTGCATAGATCCTTGAGACGTTCAAAATGAGACGGCTTTTTGAGACATTGATAAGATGAAGCTTAGGGTCCATAAAGTGTCTCAAGAGGGATTGTGACAAAGGAGTGAGCTTCAGTATTCACTTCCTTGTCATTGGACAGATTTGGGGGCTTAATTTGCTCCCAGTGCTCAACTTGCTCCAAGTGCTCCTCTTTCTCTTCCTCTTCACTGTTATCCATAATGAAAGGCTTAGCTGTTGATGAAGATGATTTAGATGATGATATCTCAATGATTTCCCCATTTTCAGTTCGCATCTTAGGAGTAGAGTCCAATAAGGCATCAGCTTGCTCAAGTAACTTGTCAAGGTCTAGGTCACATCCAAATTGAGCAAAGCACTTTCCCAATGGGTCCTCCAGACTTGGCTCATCAACAGTCTCCTCATCTTTTTCCTCACTACCAAGTATGGTGGTGGTTTGAACATGCTCATGTGCAGACTTGCTAGCGTCTTCCTCATCAATCATGTAACGGTTAATGAATGGACAATCATCTATCCGATGAGAAGGATGATAACAGTATGAGCAAGACTTATGAGGTGCGTGAGTGTGAGGAGGTTGGGTATGGGCATGCCTAGCTGCCATGAGTTGGTTTACTCTCTCCTCTAAGTCATCGACATGAGCAGTTGGAAAATGTTGCACTAATGACTCTTGAAGAGGGTAATTGCAAGGTGAAGGCATGGAAGAATGGTTATTGAG
This sequence comes from Corylus avellana, assembly GCF_965113065.1. Classification (NCBI taxonomy): domain Eukaryota; kingdom Viridiplantae; phylum Streptophyta; class Magnoliopsida; order Fagales; family Betulaceae; genus Corylus; species Corylus avellana. The sequence continues at coordinate 13,400,152 of NC_142496.1, forward strand.
CTGCGGATATTCAGGATGGTGTAGTTCATGAGATTTGGGAGCATAATTTCCCGTAGCATTAGCTTGCCACGAAAAATTAGAATGGTTGCTCCAGTTTGGGGTGTACCAATTGAAATTTGATTCAGACCCCGAACTGAAGAAGTTAGTGTTCATCTGCTCATGTGAAAAATTGAAAAATTGTCCCCAGGATGGACAATTGCCTGAACTATGATAAGGGTTAGAGCAGTATGAACATGGTTCATGTGGGTGAAAATGGTGAGGATAGTTGCTAGGAGCAGGTGTCCTACAACTAGGGGTAGCATTAAAATTACCTAAAGGAAAATTCATGCTTATCCTCACTCTTTAAATAAAACACACTTCCACATGAAACATTAACCAAAATTTTTGTTGTTGTTGTTGTTGTTTTTTTTTTTTTTTTTTTTCCTGAAATAAAATAAACAAAACTACCAAAAATCAAAAACAAAAACTCACAAAACGGACCAAACATAAGTTTGGCAAAATTCAAGGTGCTGGCCCGTTTTGGAGCAATCTGCGGAGGTGCACTAGAGCGCAGGTGAGAAGCGATCGAGCGCAGGTGTGAGCTGGTCCGGCAGGTGTGCTGCTCTAGCGTGTGTGCGCTCAAGCGTAAGCGAATTGCGCTCGAGCATATGTTCACTGTGCGCTTGAGCGCAGCTGGGGAGGATCGAGCGCAGGTGCGCTTCGTCTGCTGCCTTGTGCTCGAGTGCGCTCGATTGCAAGTGGGGTGCGATCGAGCGCACTGGCAAGGAGTAGATTCCGCAGAACTGCAGAAAAAAAATGAAAATAGAAACCAAACTCTTTTTTTTTTTATTTTTTATGATAAGATGAAACAAAACAGAAACAGAAACAGATAAAAATAAAAATAAACAAAAATTGCAAAAAGAAAATGAAACAAAAATCTACTTAAACTAGTAGAAAAATAAAATCAATTTAAACAAAAATCAATTTTCACAAAAACAAACAATTCCCTGGCAACGGCGCCAAAATTTGATGTTCAAATTTAATTGTACTCGCAAGCGCACGAATCGTGTGCAGTAAAGTGTGTGTGCAAGTGCGAGGTTGAATCTACAGGGAGTCGTGTTTGCAAAATCAATTTTTTATTTAAACCAATTTTATCTTAACCTAGTTCCAAATTTTGTATTTCTATCGTGCAAAAAAAAACATAAACTAAACTAAATGATTTGAAAACAATTAATGGGAAAAGTAATAAGGTTATCCGAATCCGCCTCGCCAAATCAAACAATATGTTCTTGCATTATATGCATACGATAGACAACCGAAAAGTTTTTACATTGTTCAAAAGTCGTAAACAAGCACATTAAATCATTCGATGAATCCATCCGTTAAAAGAATCATAACGAATATTTAATTCAGATCAAATCATCCACTATATCCGTATATCACAATGGATATTAGTCTCAATCCAATCATTCGATGTACCCCCAAACGAAACACAATGAATATAAAATTTAGCATGAATAACAGAACAACATTCAATCAAATGAAATAAATCAAGCAATTGAATTGACTTTGAACAACAATTGAATTAAAAATCACATTATATACATAAAATGACAAGAACATGAATGTTTATCAACGACGAGGCTTCATCTTCAACCTTAGTTGAAGATTTAGCCTCTCATGACAAAATAAATCATAAAGAAGCTAAATTAACTTCATTAAAATCAAATACTTACAAAAGAATTCGAGTTCAAGGTGACAAAATGCCCGAAAACACGAAAACACCAATGAACCGTGCCCCTGATGCGCCTCTGCATGTTTACAGTGGAAAAGAATGATATTTATAAGCTAATTTTAGGGTTTCAGCACTGCCAGGTCGGCCGAGTGCGCTCGATTGCACTCATGCAACATGTCTTCTGCTGTGCAGGGCGCGAGTGCGCTCGAGCACACTTCCAGTCAGAATTAGTTTACTCTTGTGAAACATTACTTTGTAGATCTTTGAGTTAGCTTTCCAATGACACCAAGATCGCTTCAATCCGAGCTATACAACTCTAGATATTGCCTTTTTAGTAGGACTCGTCGGGTGCGAATCATCGCTCAATCCAAATTTCCTGCCAATGCTTTCTGAAGTGTCTTAAGCCCCAGAATTGATGGAATGAGTTGCAAATTTCACCTTAAAGCCGCATTTTTCTCTTAACAACTTGCAAATCACTAAACACCAAAACTAACCAAAACATCCGAACAAAATAGAGCTAAAGGCTTAGCAAATGCAAATTAAGGGGTCCAAATATGCAATATTTGGCACTCATCATGGACGATCCGTGCCAACCAAAGATGAATTATACCTATTCTTTAATAAGGTAGTTTCTTGTTTATTTATAACATGCATTGAATGAATTTATGGATTAAATCTGATTAACCATTGTTGTGCGGATAGAGGTGAAGTCAATACCCTACACTCTCTTTTTTATTTAATTCTCTTTTAATTTCATGCACTTTAGTTACAAACCAAATCAATCATCTTTTTAATTAAGTTAATTTTGCTATCTCGAATTTGATAACAAAACCTCTGCAATCCTTGAGGTTCAACACCCTCTCTGTAGCCTATTCTATATGGATTTGTCCTATTGCGAGTGGTTATTTTTATTATTGATATTTTTGGACACAAAAAGACCAAATCGCAGTTTCTTTCTTCCTGTCGCCATTTTGCACCCAAATTACCAAACAATACTATTTTTTGTTTTATAGATCTCTATCTTTACCTTGGCCATTTCTTTCTTTCTTTTTTTAGATGGACCCACAATTTATGAGAATTTAGTCAACACAAGGTAAATTGGGTGGTAATAAAATTAAATTTTAAAGTTGCCACATCAATTATATTATATGGGTTTACTAATAAATAGTATTAGTCGATGAGAAATACTAGGGAAACTAACTATTTTACTAACTGAAGCTTACTAAATTGTTGTGTAGCTCATTCATTGGAAAAACAAAAACAAAACAATCAATTAAGAGAAGTGTAATGAGTACCAATGAATGAGCTAAACATCATTTTAGTAAGCCTCTGTTCGTAAAAGAGTTAGTACCCCTAGTATTTCTCTTAGTCGATTGCTCGTTTATTGAAGCATGTGTGGTAGGGCACGCGTGTCAGATGGTGCAAAAATGATGGGTGGAGCGCTTTGTCTTCACTAGCCTTGGCGACTACTCCAAAGAGTGTCAACAGTAGGGGGTGAAAAAGTAGTTACAGTTAGCGGTTATTGGCTAAAGCCGCTAATCGTAACTGCCTAGGCGGTTAACCTCTAGGCAGTTAACCGTCGGTTAGCAATTAGTAACTCTAATAACTGCTAACTGCTTTTTAAAAGAAATTTTTTTTTAAAAAAAAAACAAAAACAAAACAAAACAATGTCGTTTTTATGGTAATATGATAATATCATACTATATACGACATCGTTTGTATAAAAAACACAAAAACGACATCCTTTCATGTATTTTTTTCTACTCATTTTCACTTAGAATAGGGACCACCAGAACTATTGATAGGGCTGAATGCGATTTTCAACTCATTTTCTTTCCTTTCCACAAAATTTCCCTCTTCTCTCTCTTAGGGTTTGTACCTAAACCTTAAGGATTAGTTTGAGGAGTTCTCCAAAGGCAAATCTAACCCCGGGAACATGTTTCTTAGCGTTAGATCCTCATTTACACCTATTAGTTTGAGGTAAACCCTAACTTTACTTAATCTTGAGTTGATTTTTGAGGGGTTTTGCTTATTTCCTAAATTTCTTTAGGGCTTTTGTAATTTGTGGAGTTATAAGCTTGGGTCAAGCTTCAAGTTGGAGTTTCGTGTGGCAAAATTTCGGATTTTGTCCAAGATCAAGGTAATTGTTAAGGTCTAACCCTAGAGTTTCTAGGGTTAGAATTGTTAAGGTCTAACCCTAGAGCTTCAAGTTGGGATTTTGGTGTCTAACCCTAGAGTTTCTCTTTGGGTTGGTATTTTTAGTAGTGGATAATTGTTAAGGTCTAGAGTCTTAATAAGTGTACTTGTAACGTATAAGAACTGATGAGTTACATGTGGTTCATTATAAATACAAAACAATTCCTCCCGCTGATTTAATGGGAGTCAAAACACAAACCTTGTGTTCATAGAAATCTAATATTTTAGTTGTATGATAGTATACTAAGACTCCATTTCTTTCGACGTAAAATGTTCTCCGTCGGAAAATATTTTCTTGAAAAATGATTTCTTTGAAAACATTTTTCGGTGTTTGGCGCGTACGAAAAATCACAAATATTTTTTTTATATACATTTTTTCTTTCACTCATATTAAACTTTAAATTACAACAATATCCCAACGGGTCTCGACCAAGTCCCAAGGAGTCCTAATCGGGTCGCGGTTGTTTTTCAACCGGAACTCAGCTAGGTCCTAGTAATGGCTCGACTAGGTCCTACAGAGTCCCGACCGAATCCCAGCGGCTCCCGATTGGTTCTCAATGAGTCCCGACCATGTTTCACTTGTGTGTCGACTAGGTTCCGGCGGAGTCTTGACCTGGTCCAGACTAGCTTTTTTGTTCAAATTGAAAATATTTTCTGTTGACTATTATTTTCGTCACACCAAAAAATATGATAAATATTTTCAAAAAATCACTTTATGCCAAAACAAACGAAGCATAAATAACATTTTTATTAGCTCTTCAAATAGACACGTGTTAGCTTGCCTTATTCCCATTTAGTATCTTCGTTCTCATGGTCTAAAGCGAGCAAGAATTTATGACCACTCATTCTCATCCGCATACATACCATATATTTTTCCCTCTCACTTATGATCAGCATTCTCTCATTCACACCAAAAACTAAAATGAGAAAAAGGAAAGCAATGGAGTCGGATCAATGATTATTGATTTGCTGAAATTAAGCATGAAAACTATCTTTCATTTGATGTAAATCATCTTCCAAAAAAATCCATTTCTCATCATCCCATCAACATGGCCCATTTGCTAGCAAACCACCACAATATTCCAAGAAGATGGGAGCTGCAGAAATGTAGGACAAAGTTGAAGGATTGCGGGGGGAGTTGGAGAAATATTGGCGGCCGGCAAATGGCGAGAGTGAAAGGTTTTATGGTGCAGGGTTCGGCGTCGTCAGCTGAAAAAGTGGGATCGGTTGGGTAAAAGTGTCATATGTCCTTTGAGCATGTGACAAACAGATTTTTTGTTTTATTGTTAATGCTATTAAAAAAATGTAAGAAGCATATGTTATAAAAAAAAACGTATATTTTTTTATTTTTGCATATTCCCACAAGGCTATAAAAAGAAGAGAGGATAATTCAATCTAGTAACTTTTACTTCACGAAGCGTGTATTTTTTACATATTAAAAGACACTTTTAAAAACTATATTGAAATAAATTCCCTACTTGATAGCTTGGAAGCACTTTTATTTTAACTAAACTCATCTATAGTTAACTATCCTTATTACTATCTAATTTTCATAGTACGGATGTTCTTTTTCCTTTTCAATTTCTTTTTTATTCAGTTCCCACTGCAAAAATAATTCTAATCCGTACGGATTTTATTTCTTAGTTCACTCTGTATTAATTTTTTTTTTTCTTAAAATAAAGATTGCAAGATACATGACAATGACATATCCAAGGGACCCAGAACATAACTACAAAAAAAAAAAAAAAAAAAAATCAAGACAATTTAATAGTGCGAAAGCAAGAAAGTTTTAGGCTTGACTCAAATGTATAATTTTGATGGTGGGCCACCACCTAATAAAGCTATTTTTCGTCACTAGCTTCAAACATTTTGAATAAGGTTCATACCTAGCTATGGTATCATCGTATCACCATCAGTTTGATGTAAATAATAAGCCTTCTAGAAATCATATTTACTAACATAAAATATTGGATCATTTCTGTGGCCACTCCAACAAGTCTCTATAATCTTATCTTATCTCTAATACATGTGTTGATAGCCTAAGAAGAAATATTCAACGGTGCCTTCAGCCCTTCAGCTATTACAATATCACATTGACTTCATCTCTAAATGAGCGTGTATTCTTTGCTGGAATATGAACCACTCTTTCATCTCCTGATATACTCCTCACGGTTGAAAAGTCATTGTTGATTAATTAGCCATAGTGACATCAATTTTTGGTTTTTTGTTTTTTAATGTTTGCACCAAGCATCTCTCCAAAGGCACAAGCAGAGGAAAATAGTGAAGAAATTTATAAGCTTAACTCATCTCGTAATGCCGGTTCTATAGAAAATGGTTGCACATTCCTTAACATGTTCAAGGTCTTGTTCATAGGTAATGTGAGATTATTTCTCAACACCCTCCCTCACGTGCAGGCCAACATTTTTTCTGGTCCTTGTAACGGGGTAAGTAGTGCGAGCCTCATTCGTCCTGTAGTAGGCTCTGATACCATGAAGAAATTCATGAGCCTAACTCATCACATAAAACCGGATCTATAGAAGATGGTTGTTAATTTCTTATAAATCTGCCCAAGGTCTTGTCCACATGCAATGTGAAATTATTCGTCAACAAATAGAAGATGAAGATTCGAACAAATTACATCAACTTCATAAGGCGTAATATCCCGCCAATAAAGTTATCCCTTAAAGACCACACCGTTGTATCTTACCTTCATTCTTATACATAGATAATTTGAACAAATTAATGAGCCATTGAATTAAGTTTTAGTGTTAATTTGTTAAAAAATTAAAGGACCGAAATGTCTTCCAAACTAGTTTGAAGGAAATTTTTTCCTACTAATTTCGATAAGTGTTAAGTATCATATCTCATATGTTTTCTTTAATATTCTTAATAGCTATTTATTGTTATTGTATTAACCTAAGAACCTAACATTAATTTTTGAAAAATCTAAAGATATTAAATGATACTTGTCACTTATTAAGGTAGGTTGAATAAAATTTCTCCTAAACTGATTTAAAAGAAATTTGGGTAAGAGCTCTTGACACAAAGGGAAAAAAGCGCTCTTATGAGGTTTTTCTCTCTAGCGATTGCGATCTAGATGAGAAGTATCTGTGTCTTGTAACTTTTGCTGGTTATTGAGAGTAATGTGTGATCAAATCGTAACAATGGCGGAAGAATTGTCCAACCTATAGGCAAATTTTTCTCTTGCGGATGAGGAAGTTGGCGAGTTAGAGATCCTGACGATCGAAGTGAAGGATACAGTTAAGCGAGGTCAACCCTGTGTGGTGGGTAAACTACTATCAGATAGGATTGTAAGCAAGGAAACAATCAAAGCCACGCTTATACGTTGGTGGAGATTGAAGGGGTCTTTCGCTTTCAAAATTCTGGGCGACAACCTCTTTCTCATTGAGTTTGAACTGGCCAGGGATAAAGTGCGTGTATTGGAAGGGAGACCTTGGGTGTTTGAGAATAATCTGTTTTTGGTGGAAGACTTCGATGGCAGCACTTCACCGGCAGATTTCAAATTTGATAAGGCTTCCTTCTGAGTGCGGATGATGAACTTACCCCTGGCTTGTATGGGACGAGAGGTTGGTCTTAAACTTGGAGCAGCGATTGGGAAGGTGGAAGAGGTGGACACAGATAAGGATGGAATTGGCTAGGGGGAGTTTTTACGAGTTAAGATCTTGATCGATCTTTACACGCCACTCTTTCGGGGACGTATGTTGAAGTTCGATGGAAAGACAACGTTGATTGGTTTCAAATATGAACGAATACCAAAATTCTGTTTTCACTGTGGAGTAGTTTGTCTGAAAAGAAGCATGATGCGAAACCAGGAAACCCTTCAATTTGGTCCATGGATGAGAGCCAATTCCTCAACCAGACGACTAGAAAAACAAGCAGGCTATCCGGATTCTTCCAAGACTGCCCAACCTGCACCAAGGGGATGGAAACAAAGTGATGGTCATCAAGACAAGGGGGTTATGCCTGGAAAAGGAGATCGAGGGAAGTCGGAGGGGAAGAGCATGGCGGAGAGGTATTTCGGGGAAGGAGACAAACTCAAGATAAAAACGGAAAAGATGATAATTCAGGCAGAAGTTTTGGGGACAATTATGACAATATCTCAACGGCATCTCGGCAGGACAATAATGGGGGGTTTTGTTGAAATCTTGAAGGACCGTTTTGAAAAACAGTCAACAAACATTAATGAGGAGCGTACTCAATCAGTAAATGGAAAGAATAATGGGGGAGTATTGGAGGGAGCATCAGCTGGAAAATCAAATGGAAAATATTCCAAATCTCCAGCTGGAGCATGGCTTGTCGGGCAGGGGATTGAAAGAGATTTAATACATCAACAAACGATGGTTTTTAATAGTCCTGGGGGCCCATATTCAGGCCCAATCCTAGCTGATGTTGAGAAGTCCATCAGGGGGGCCCTAATGGGCAGTACAACAGCAAAAAGAAAAGACAGAGAAGAGGACTCCAACCTGATTGATGGAAAAATTTACAGGAAGAAAAAAATAGGCGGTGATGGGGATGAAACATTATCAATGCAGAGTCGGGAGGAGATTAATTCAAACACTGGTTCGGGATTGGCGGAGGCTGGAAACCAACCCCGCCGACCGCAATGATCGTCATAAGTTGGAACTGCCGGGAGCTTGGGAACCTCCGGACAGTTCATGAACTTCGCCGGATGGTGAAAGAAAAGAAACCCAATTTGGTTTTTATAATGGAAACCAAATTATACAAAAGCAAAATGGAGGTGATTCGAACGAAATTGGGGTTTGAGAATATGTTCGTGGTCGACAGTGTGGGACGAAGCGGAGGATTGGCACTTTTGTGGGAAGAAGGATGTGATGTGGAGATTCAAAATTACTGTCGGAGACATATAAACGCAGTAGTTTATAACCGGGCATTAGAGGTTGATTGGAAATTCACTGGTTTTTATGGTCAACCGGATGCTACAAAAAGACAAGAAGCATGGTGTCTCTTGAAACGGCTGGCCCTTATGGGACCGGACCCTTGGGTATGCATAGGCGATTTCAACGAAGTATTGACAGCAACAGAAAAAATGGGGGGCCAACTACGACAAAACAACCTTATGCAAGCTTTTCAAGATACACTGGAGGTATGTGGATTATCGGATCTCGGATTTGTGGGACCTAAATT